>NC_048901.1:22265270-22381826 GCF_011077185.1 Oxyura jamaicensis | reverse complement strand
ATAAAATAAAATAAAATAAAATAAAATAAAATAAAATAAAATAAAATTAGGGAATTCAACTTGACTGATAATTACAGTTCAGAGTAGTGAGTGCTGCAAGTAGTAGTCAGCTAATACTTCAGTGAAGTTATATGCAGTCTTTAAGATAGTCCCAAACTTTATACTAATACCAATTAGCCTAACACAGAATGTACTGAAGTTTACAAGGAGAAAAGGAGAGATTTCAGGAGGCAGTGAATCATATCTTAATGCTTAGAAAGGTCTCAGATTGACAGAACAACAACAACAACATCAACAAAAATAAAATAAAATAAAAATAAAAAAGAGGGTTGTTTTTTTCTTCAGCAGTGTCAGCACAGACAGCTGGCATTTCTTTTCTTTCCACATAGCATACAGCCCTCAGTTCAAAGGCATTATAGCGGAGTTAAATTTATCTCCATACCATCATTTGTTGCTCTGCTAGATATGCCAATAAAGTGCTAATCTTGAATTTATTTTTGTAGTATTAACATTAAGCTTGGGACAAAGGCCATGTAGCTGTTATGATATAGTATAATTAATAAGGGATGACAAATAGGAATTATTTTTTTCTGTCCTCCTCAACAACTCATAGATGCTGGTAGCTGCAAACTTCTTGATTCATTAGTATGATAAACACTACAAGTTTATACTGTAGTCTCTCATGGTGATAGCTTCCACACAAGATTTCAGAAAGGAGAAAACAAACAGTATATCAACTTCAGTATCTCTGTATTAAAAGATTTTTAGTCACACGCTCTGAACATAAATGCTTTTTTTTAAAAAAAAAATATATATATATATATATTGTAATTTGAAGGACTTCAACATTATTGTCATCATCATCATCATCATCTTCTAAAAGGCTCCTGAAAGGATCTACCTGTGAGGTAAAATATTGTAAGAGCTCTTCTCCTTCTTATGACTCAGGATGCAAGATGCTGGAGCTAGAAAGAATTAAGATTATAGAGGAAGATGGCTACCATAGGCACACTGAGTAGGATTTACTTTTCCAGTAGCTGCACTACTATGGGTGAGATTCCTTTTGACTAATTCACTTTTCTGCATGCATAATGAGTGCAGCACATAGCCCCATGGAAATAGAAAACTAATTGTGATGATGGCTTTTCTAATTCATCATATTTTTAATAGTCTGAAACCCTGAGTGTTTAGCTCTATAGAATCCAGATGCTGTTGAGAGGATCATAGCAAATACAACGATTTGGGTTATTACTAGTCAAGAGGTTGAACTTTTCTCTGTCTCCATTATTGAAAATCTTTTCATAGTTTATGTGTTTACTTTTTAATACAATGTCTTTATATTAGCTATTTTGAAGTTTGATTTTTTTCTAAGTGATATATGATGCAGTAATAACAAATAAAATGGAAATTTATGTACTATATATATTAGACGCTAAAATAGCAATGGAACACAAATGAAAGGTTTGCTGCCTGCAGCTTTCTATAATCTAGAGGAAACAGGTATATAAATAGGTAGGGCTCTGGATGCATTAATGACTGTGTTAAGGAGGTAGAGTCTTATGTAGGTGCTTTTATAATTAACATATGATTGCTCTAAAAGCTACTTAAGAGTCACTTACTGTTTACTGTCCCTCCAGTGTGTTTCTTTTAGAAGCAGTCATCAGAAACTGGTGTGATGGTTGTCCCGATGCTCGTGCCCTCGAATGAAACATTAAATGCTGGATGCTCCCGGCTTGTCTTTGGGCGACTGTGAATGGAGGGTATTCTAAGTGTGGTTAGCCCTTTTCAATAGGGTTGAAATTTGTGTAGCAATTGTGTCAAGTTGGAACTCAGAGCCCACGTAAGGCATATCTAGGTATGGTTTGTCTGGGTTGTGATTCTTAACAAGCTTAACCTGAAACCACAGGTTTGGGCTTGTGTCTTCAGTTATACTCTTTCATATTGAAATTGAAGGGAAAGACATCAAGACATCTTCCAAAATCATACAAAATACTCTAGAAATATAAAGGCTGGTATTATATGTGGCTGTTAGTGTTAATGTGTGAGGTTTTTATTTTTATTTTTTATTAATTTTCTCAGCCCACAACCCCGCCTCCCTCGGGGGGGGGCGGGGGGGGGGAAGGAGGGAGGCTATCTATCAGGTTTTGTTGCTTGAGGAAAAGATCTAACCATAAAAATGGCTGGGACTAAATATTTTCCTCTCTTGTATATTTAAATGCTTCAGTCTTACCCAGTCTGCCATGGGAGCAGGCTCATTCAGATGCTGGAATACATTTGGACCTGGCCATGACATATGGAGAAGACATCAAAGGCACAGCATGGCTTTTGCAATGAGGGGCTCACTAAGTGAGTGGTTCACCAACAAGTGCATCCATGTCAAACTCTGACCACTTGGATCAATTAGAAATTCCCTTTCAATATCTGCAAAATAAGTCAGCTTGATTGCTTTCTTCAAGTCCTAAGTGATGTAGTCCTATTTTGTCTATCTGAACTCAGCTTGAACTACAGCTTGCAATAATGATGACATAAAATTTCCTTGCATCTTGTTTTCTGTCATCTCAGATCATGTTAAAGTAACCCTGCTCATCTAAGAATATTTCTGACAGGACAGTGAGTGTCATAAATACAAGTATCAGAAGATAAAAAAATACTTGTATTTATGACACTCACTGTCCTGTCAGTTCTTTTGAGCATAAAAGGAAATGCAAAATACTATTTCCATGAAGAAAATTATTACAATACAAAGTACTATATCATGATTGCAAGTAGAAACTTACATGTTTCTTTGTCAGAATTATGTAAGATTGTGTAGGAAACATATAAAAATATAAAACCACAGTATTTCTGCTACAATATTTCAAGGACTGATAGATGTAGATACATGACAAAACAGCAGTACTTAACCATACTCATGTCTTATTTCTAGATTAGAATCCAAGCACACTGATTCTTTCCTTATTTTGCTAAGAATACGCATGGTTAATTAACCATGTAGATTTATGTTGTAAAACTACTGGATATGGTAGATAAAGTGATGTATTTATGTCTCCCAGCAGATCCAGTGTTGCTTCATCATCTCTCACTTCACAGGATCATGCAAAACAATTCTGCTGTCCTGACAAGTTGTGTTAAACTATGTCTGGTGATGTGCTCTCTTCTGCTCTGACATGGAGCATTTGGTTATGCACAGTCCATTTTTAAGGCACACGTTACTCAGTAGGGGTTCACAGCCAGATTAGAGAAATGTGTAAAATTGTTCAGTTCTCCTGGTTCAGCATAAAGGGATTGTCAGAAATGGAGAAACCTCCCTAAAATCCATTCATAATTTGGAATACCTTGATTTTAAAATCACAGAATAGGCTTTATAAATTATTCATTTCATCTCCTGATTTTTCTTCTCTTGATTTAATTTAGAAACATCTCTTGAATTGAGAGGGGATACAATTTGAGACATAACACAGTTATAGGCTCAGATTAGGAAGAAACAAATGATTTCAGAAAGAATCATCTGTGCACCATGAAAGTTTACTTTTTTTTTTTTTTTTAAGACTAACATTCAAATTGAATCTTACAGAAAGCTTGTAAATTACTAATTAACCTTTAAAAAGTGTATCGTATTTTTGAAGTGAGACTTTTTTACTCCAAATTACAGATTGCATTTCCAGAGCTGCAAAATCACTTTATAAAAGCAACTCCTGTTGAAGTCTAGAAGTACAAATGCTTAGTCTGTTTGGTGGGTTTTACAAAAACTGTGGCTTCAGGCTTCTCAAGAAAATCTGTATCATTGGAAATTTTGTCCAACATCTGAATATCTCATGGAAATAGAGCTACAAATAGAAATGTAAAGAATTAAACTGAACTACCAGATTAACACCAAGTAGATGAGCCTTGTATAAAGCAGTTCAAATAAAAGTATCTACAAAAGCATTTTTACCTGTCATTTCCAGAACTTTGGGAAAAAAAATATTCCAGAATCGACACTGCTGAGAACGTAACTTTGTCAGCACCTCTGAAGCATCGGTATTTAATGTTAAATATTTTTGTTCAGTACTGGTGAAGACTGGCCATCTTGTTCCATTAACCAGGGTCCCATTTGGATTTCTAAATGAGAAAGAGAAACATTTCATTTTGAATGAGAAATTATCACATCACATGAGGGTTTGTTGGTTGATTGGTTGGTTGGTTGGCTTTTAACTTAACAGGTATTTCAGCTTAGCTATGTTAGCTTGGAATTGCTGAAGTACACTTTTGTAAGCAATAGGAAAAAAAAAGAAAAAAAAAAAGTAAAAATTGATTTAAGTTCATTGAATATATATATATATGTAAGCATTATGGTTTATATTTTAAACTCTTTACCTAAGGAAAAAGTTAATAAACTACCATACACAAGCTACACATGCTGAATTTGGAGATTCTCACAGAAGCTGTACATTACTGAGAGTGAGTTAAGAACAAATAAACTAGTTTGGGGGGGTTGAATGATTCATGTTTTAGTTTCAGTGATGCTGATCACTTCAGATAGACAAACAGATTGGACTAAATGACTCAGATGAAAAATCCAAGTAAAGGTGCAGAAGTGTCTAAATTTTGGATCAGAGGTATCTATAGTGGGAGAGAAAAGAATTATTTCTCATTACGAAGGAACAGTTCCTCCCTGAAGTATGCTGAGATCTGTTAGTGGAGTGCCAAACATGAACAATCTCAAATCTTCTGGAAACTGGGAAGAGCAACAGAGCGCTTGGTTCTTTATAACACACACTCTGCACATTAAAGGATCACAGCTGTTAGTATTAAAATAGTTGTGATGAATATTTATAATACAATAGAATTCATAAGGTTGTAGGGACAGACTGATTAACATTCAAAGGGACAGACAGATCCAGTTTTTTCCTTCCAAAAAGGACAACATCTAGCACCTATAGGATTTATCTGCATGACTAGAGAAAGAAAAAAAAAAAATGGTTTAAGTGTTTAGAAGAAGAACAAAATGCAGAGCGTTGTGTTAGGGAACAAATGAGACAGAATATGATTTTTAGAAAAACTAATCTGGGACTGCTTAAAAAATAAATCTATGTTAGCTCTGAAGAGGTTAGAAGACAAATTAAGCATCTTATTTCAGTGAAAGCAGAACTCATTTTCTTTGCTAGAAGATGATATAAGGAATGGGTTTTAGAGCAGAACAACAGTAGTCGGTGATCCTTGGCAGGATAAATTAAGGAACAGTAGAAGCTGAACTTATTTGGTTATTTCCATTTTGCTTTTCACCAAGAGTTCCCAGAAGGCAGTAGTCAGTCCAATATGTGTGAAGCCCACTTGAGTGCTGCTTGCCAAGAATGAGATCAAGGTACAGGGCATAGGTGGGAGCAGTCAGAGCACAAGATTCAGCCACTGAAATAATATGAACACCTCGCAGTTCATGCAGAACGAGTCAAATATTTGGCCCATGTGTTAGCTTTACTCCAGATTCCTTAGCACCAGGTGTCGGCCACTTACAGAAACATCATCTTAGAGTAAGAGATTCAGCATGCCATTTCCCAATTGGCTCACTTCTTTACTGATTTTTCTTTACTAATTTTGTTCTGATTAACTTATGGAATCCTTTTGAACTGCACATTTATTTGTGGCTCACGAGAACAATGACTTAAACAGAGCTGACTTGCACTTCAGTTCAAGATCAGAACGCTAATGGTGCTGTCAGTATTCATTTAACAGCTTTTATGCTATGAAATAAATCATGACATTCCACATTGTAATTTACAGGTGTGTGGGGGATTATACAATGGCTACAGATGTATTTTACTAAAAATTATTGAAAGAAATATGAGAGCATTTTGAAATACGTGAACCTGCCGATTATGACATTCTTTCTGCATTTCCAGAATGCTTACTGTTCAAAGAAATGTCCAGTAATTTCCTTCTTAGCTCCACTAGTGAAAATTTCCAGAGTTAAAAAGCAGTTCTCAGATATAGCAAAGCAGAGAGATCACAGGAGTATAATTTTTAATTGGTAAGAACAAGTTATGATTACAACCTCGTTGTCCTATCACAATTACTTTTCATTCCTTCTTGCTAATAACTTCGTGATGAGAATTGCAGTGCACAATAAATAAATAAATAAATAAATAAAAATATCTGTGGTCTCTGGACCAAGCTCAAGGTTTTATCATATTCTTTTTTATTTTTATTATTTATTTAAATAATAATAATTAAAAAAAAGGCTTGTGAAAATATCCTCACCAAACAGAAAGGGGCCCAATACACTGCACAACCCTGCCTCTGAAATTGCATCATGCAGGGCTTGGGCCACACATCTTAGGATGGATCTTGTGCATCTACTTCTTCAAACACTAATATAATTTCTTAGACTTCTGTCCCTATCTGTAAGTCTAGTTAGGGAAGACCTTCTTTTTGTTCTGAGAGAATGCAAGCTTCTTCACTGAATACTTTAGGAAGAAACTAGCTTATTTTCTACACACCTTTTAATGTGTGCAGGAGTGAGTCTTGACACAATTAAGTGCAATTATTTGAATTGCTTCCAGAGAAAAGAAGAAGAAACGAACAACCTTGTGTTTAAACTTTGTTGTAAACAGAATTTGTTTCAATATTTCTGCTATTCTTTCTCCTTTACTTATGCCCTGAAGTTGTAGGCTGGGCTTTCTCTACTTTCTGACAGTGGTACAGCAGTTTGCTCAGTTATTTCACGAAGGTATGTTTTTAAGGCAGCCAAACTTATTTTCTCATTAACTCGAAGAACAGAGTACTTTGGGGGCTCAATCTCTACTAAAGTTGTTGCCATGTACTACCTTCACAGATACACATGCTCCCACTGAATTTCATGAGTCTTATTTTAATCCTCTGCTCAGTGGAATTTGCTTGTTATTGTTTACTCTTATTAAGATCATACCCTCCCTCTTTGGGTATTGTACAGCCATAACTGTCAATAACATTCAATTCTCAAGACTCGTTCCTAGTAAACATTCAAGACTTGACATATCAGGAGTGAAGAGGGTTTCAGAGGAGCTTATTCACTGATCATTTCTGGATATTTTATGTTCTTCTTCCAAAACTTCAGAAAGAGAATGTTAATTTGGTGCAGATTGAATGCAATAACCTGAACATAGTTATTTTAATCATAATAAACATACCCACATTACCATTCTCATTAATATGATCAATATAGACATTGAAAACTATACTACTTCACTGAATATTTATTAATATTCACATATTAGGCAGAACATAATATCCACTTTTACAGATGGCTTATCAAACACATACAGAAAAAATATTTCAACACCTATTTTTTTAATTATTGTTATTTTGTAAGCAAACACGATATAACGTCTCTGTAAAATACAGTTTTTATTTTGGGGAGTGAACTTTGAATGGTTTTCTCTCTGCTGTGATATCACCATTTAACAGAGTGGTTCCTTTGTACTGTTACATTATACTTCGATATAGTCCATAAAGAAAAAAAAAAAATCTGTGCTAGCTCTCTTGGAAAATGGTTTAGGCATAATTTACCTTCTTAATGAGTGTTGTAAACACTAACTGCACCACATGCTAGCTTAGATTGTCCCAGGCTTTCACTCTATTCCTATTTGGCTGCTCTGTGAAAGGATCAGGTTAACACCTTGTGTGTTTCTCTAGAGAAAACAACAACTAAACAACAACAACAACAATGTCCTTTTAGCTATCTAACACAGATGAATTATATCAACCCAACCTCACTAACAGATTCAGAAGCTGAAACACAACTCTGGTAGCCCCTTCCTCCAGATAGGCCTGCCTGGAAGACCACAGACAAACAAATACTGCTTCTGCCTGGCTGCAGCTGTTCATAGAGATATTGCTCCCTGAGAGGAAGCACATACTAATTTCCCCTGAGCAGCATGTTATTGCTCTTAATTGTCTCCTCAGTTGCTGCTGGCTTCCATCCGACCCTCTCTGAGATGAGCACAGCAAGCTTGCTTGCCTCCAGTTCACCCCATAGAGAATATCCCATTCCTCCCTGATCTGCGAAGCAGTGGGAAGGTGGCCTCTCCATGCACAGCTTACCTCTCTGCTGCTCTCATCAGAGCAGCAGCAACCGCCCCAGCCAAAGACAGTGCACAATGAGGCAATTTCTTCCTCGGTGCCTTCTGCAGGTTACTACCACACTGACATTCTGCTGGCATGTGTCTCGTTAGCAGAATGAGCTGCCCGCTGAGATTAATGAAAGGTTATGATAATGCCGCTGCACCCTCTGCTTCCCCTGTGCAGTAAGAATTGAAATCAAATGGAGACCTGTTCCTGCTAGGTGCAACTTTATTGATTTCACCAGGGTTGTATCTGCTGATGCTCACTCTCAATTTTGCCCCCTTTTCTTTTAAACGGTTTAAAAGGAGGAGAGAGTGAATGTGAATCATTTTTATTAGCTTTCATGGCTCCTTCCAGCTCTCAGGCAGTACTGGTGATCAGCTGTTTTTCATGGGATGCCGTTTTACACTGTGTTACCATGGGCACAAGATAACAGGCCGGGGGATCTGCCTGCTGGATAACTGGGAATGCCACAGCAGCAGTAACCCTGACTCTTGTGCATTTGCTACAGTGGCATAACAAAGTCTTTAAGAATTATGGAAACCGTCTGTTCAGCACCACGTAAGAAAAACACTGTCATTGCTTCACCCTGGGGCAGCTCTGGGAAGGGGGATGCTTCTGCACATCTTTACTGCCAACAGAGGAGATGCTGAAAGCTCGTGTGGAGGTACCCAAGAGAGTTTCTCAGCAGCCACATGGACAGCAGCACAGACGAGGCAGCAGCATGGTTTCCACTCCTACATGCCCTTGTGCAGCAGCCCAGTACAGGTATAAAACACAATAGTAGTGAATGAAATTAATAATGTACTTTGAGTTTGCACTTGTAGAAGTATACAACTAAAAGATTTTTCTGTACCATTGTAAATTTTGGTTGTTTTCTTCTAATGTATTTTCTGCCAGGTAAAGAGAAGTAAGATAGCACAGGGCAGAGAAATTTAAAGTACAAAATGAGTAAAAGGATGAGAAAACTTCAACTGGGCTATAGTGTCAACTAACTAGTCCCACCTAACAAGTGATATCACAGACCAAGCTGTAATGGCACAATGAGTAAACATATCCATTTGCTTTAGTGAAATTATTAGTAGATTTTTAAAAAACGATAGGGTGGGAAGGGCTCCTGGATAAGATCACCATGTGATAGGTCTCCACCAAAGCTCTGGCCTCCAACTTGTTGCTCTTCCAAGGGATGGGCTATGCAAACGTTTTAATCTTCCTGCAACGGGGACAATGCCTGACTCCCTCTTGCCAATGCCTCAGTCAAGGAGTGATCTCATTGAGGATATCGTACATTTTGAAGAAAGGCCATGAGATTTGTATCCTAAAAATATATCTTAGTTTTACAACTCATTTATTAATGACTACACTGTGTAGAACTCCTCCATTAACCATGTTGGCACTAAACAAAGCACCTGAAGAAATACCTTTCAGTACTTAGCATTTGAAACAAATAGATTACTTTTATTTATTTATTTTTTTTCCTCCATCCTGGAAGATAATGTGTTGTTGTTTTCCTTCCTTTCACCCCTTTTCACTCCTAATTAGCTGGCAAGCAGCAGAAGTGCACCAGGCGTGCCTGGCTGCCCACATGTTCGTGCAGCTCAGGGTCGAGGGGCAGGAAGTGTTTGCAGCATTAGTCAGGCAAATATCTCCAGATATCTCACATAATTTCCAAAGGCCATAATGCATGATATTTATACCTGTGTTCATTTTCTTGTCGCAACACAACCCCTGCCAGGTTAAGAGCAACTCTGGGTGGTGGTCTAGTCCCCAGGGGGACTGTGGTGGAATAGCCTGTGTAAGGCCTTGCTCCTCACCTACCTCTGGGAGTTTAACAGATACTTTCCAGCCCAGTCTTATTAAAAAGAAGAGCAACTTACTGTTAAGTACTTGTTGAATCTTCTCAAACCTTCAAACAATTTGGCTTAATGCCGGTGTCTTCATACCATGCTGTTAGTTTCAGATGGCTCGCTGTTAACTAGACACCAGAGAGGGCCACAGAGTTGAAGACTCAAAATCTTTATAACCTGTGGAGCAGGCCTAGTTATTGTAACAAAGAAAATGAACCTGTTCTGGAGACTATCCTTAGAGAAGTTAGCATGGGAAAGGATTAAAAGCATCTGTAACACTTGTCAAAAAAAAAAAAAATAATAATAATAATCTAACTGTAAAAACATCCCCAGAAGCTCTAACCGTTGCATAGACTTTCCATTCAGCAATTGAAGACTATATAAAACCAAAAGGCTCTCACTGTGTAGATTGCATCTGATGCAAATAGCACCACCAATTGGGGCCACATATGTATGATTCAGTATAATGAATTTACTCTCAGATTTTTTAAATTCAGACAGTTATTCACAACATTTTCCCAAGTCAGCTAATCATTTACCATCCACTAAGAGGACTTGATGGACTCCCTGGACAAAATCTCTGTATTATGCCAAAATATTTTACATTTAAATCTACTCCTTGAGGCTTTCTGCTATTAGAAACTGCAAAGCAAAGACAAGATGACAGAGGCACTTTCCTGTCCATTATCTAAAGTTTACAGATTGGCTCATTTGCAGTAACAAGGCAAGGGGAAGTGCCACTCCTAAATAAGTGAGTTGGAAAGCTGACATGCTATCACCTCACAAATACATACATTAGTTTTGATGTTGGTTGGTACTCTTGATACATAATACTGCATAACAAGTTTCCTTGCTAGTTTTTATTTAATTGAGGCAGCTCTCCAGGGTATTCCTTAATATCAGCTAATCACTACCCATCCTATCTATTGAACCGATGGAACCTCTGCAAATGTCCTGCCATGCTTAATGTTTTATTTTTAAATATCCTCTTAAGGTCTTTATCCTTTTAGACTAATGGGAAAGACAACAGCTATCTAATCTATCAGCTGAAAGGTCTGAGTGGTGCCATTTATAATAACCAAGCTCTAAAAACTACCATACTGAAAGGTGACAACTCCGATAGGACCATTGTCAGCCTGTGGAATACTGGGTGATTGGAAAGCATTCACGATTATCTGTTTTATACACTAAGCTTCTTTGCAGCCTCATAGCCTCAGCAATCTCAAGGTGTCAGGCCTGTGCTCCTCTGGCAGTACGAAGAATAAGGGAGTTTGGAAAATAAATAAATCCTGATTGTATTTTAAAACATTGATTTTTTGATTAGAATTTAATCCTTGAAAGAAAACAGTAACCAGCTTCCGAAAATCTGTAGCAATCAAAAATTTCTTATTTAGTAGTTCCTTAATGTTACATTAAAATCATTGGTCCTGATTATGTGATCGTTGAGCCCTACTCAGATTCCCACGGTACTGAATTAAAGGACTCAGATGATTAAGTACTACAAATTTGAGAGAGGTTGTAGGGTTGAATCCTTCAAATTGGTTTTCTCAAGCAGTTGTTTATGGAAAGTTCATTATTTTTTGTTGTTCTCAGCTCTCACTCACAGATTACAAACATGAGTTCATTATCTAGTGACTATAAAGTGCCTCTGAGTCACAGCAAAAGGAAACTGCTTTGCAAGTAATATTGAAGATAAACATTATTTCTTCTGCTGATCCTTGAAGAAACCTGTAGAATCCAGCTGGCATGCTTTTTAACTGACAGAAATTGGAGAAGGACCTTTGCAGCTAGGCTTTCTTACATCTTCACAGGCTAAATAAAGCTCAGGATATTCCTTCCAGATTCCAGCTTGGTGACAGCCATGGTGTGTTTAAATCTTAAACTATAATTTGTCCTGGTATGCACCATTACAGATGATATCGGTTTCAGGAAATGAAGCAACAAGCTGTTGCTTCTTTTTTGGTCTTATTGTGTTCTGCTCGAAACAGACTCATGAATCACCCATCCAGTTGAAATGCTTCTTGCCTGTGCATGTCTTCATGCTTATTTGTGAATTCCTGCTATATATAAAGGATTGACAAGGAAGGAAGGTCTTGAGATATTGGCCATAGATAATATAGTATTTGAGACATTTAGATCTGGGACCTTCTGTCTTAGCTCTTTGGGCATGCTGGCAATGCATTTAGGAGCTCAGTGCCCCAAATCCCAGGCTCCAGGATTGGACTCTGCTCTGGTATCAGCAGTAATAATAAGCCAGGTCAGCCGAGCCAGAATTAATGAGCCCTTCAGCAGAGTATTTCCAACCTCCTGGGCCCACGCTAGCACCCCTGCACGTAGGTCTCCTGCATTGTGAAAATGTTCCAGCAAAGCTTGGTGCTATTTCAGGAACCCCTGCCCCAAACTCTGCTATCTTTATAGCATGTGATGAGATGTGATTATTATACTAGATCTGGAACAGCAGTCCCAATGCTCTGCCTAAGAGTTACCAGTGCTAGAAACGTGAAAGTGAGGTAAAATGTCCTTTCCTGAGCAACTGTGAAGATAAAGCTGAACAGGCATTTCTCTAAATTTAGCTTGAATCATACTGATTTAAATGAGCACACTGTTGTCCTGATATCCTCTGAGTCCCTTTGAGTGTGAGCTGTCAGACCTGTGTCTCCTGTTTTCTCAGCAAGTCTCTACTACAGTCCTAAACCCCTGACGCTCAGAGATCCTACAGTATCTGGGATGGTATATCCCAAATGCATGCATGTTTAATACTTTCTGAGGTGAATCAGTAACTTAGGGGCTGACCCAAATCCACATAAATGGCAGAGATTTATTTTCAGAAAGCTCTGGATCAGATCCCAGCAGGAGAAATACCTGCAGTTCTTTACAAAAAGAAGCTTCTCTCCTTCTGGACAGAGTTTACTATGATGATTTCATACCTTCTCCAGGACTCCAGGTTCTAGAGTGAATATTCATTCATGTTTATGTCATTTTTGAATAGGCATGAGAGGTCCCAGTAGGACTTCAGCCTTTTTCATTGTAAAGGAAATTTTTTAACTTTTTTTTTTTTTTTAATGTTCTTGCAAAGTATTTTCTAAGACCTTTATGACCTTTCCTACAATATCAATTTCAGCTTACACAGACCACTTTTCAAATATGCTGTTTTTTTATACTCTTGGCTACAGCAGGGATTCAGATGAAACAATAGTTCTTAGTCTTACTTGTAGAAGTTGAAGGAGAGGGCTATTTGGAAATGGAAGAATGTGCTGAAACCTACTGGGACTTTGAAGAAGGAAGTCATTTCCACCAAAGGTAAATAATAAGTAGACAGAAATGGACATGGCATTTGCCCTTTTAGTTGTCTACTGAAACTGGTATATCTCCTGTACACCCTCACTTCTCCTTCTCATGGTCTGGGAAAACTTACATAGTATTTTAACCATAATTGCTCCCAGGGACAAATCTAAAGAAACTGCATAAAAGGAGAGAAAAATATTTTTATTTCCATAGAACTAATAATACTGTGTTTAAAATTCCCAGTGGCTTTGGTAAAATTTGTCAGCCCTGTTGGTTGTAAGGAAGAGTAAATGCTGTACTTATATGTATATGATTGCTGTTTCCATCTCTCACTCTCCTTGCCGTTAATAGAGTTCATTCCCAGACACACGGAAATTGTTAGATAAATGGACTTGATGCTTTTCCTATCTCTAAAGACTACATTTTCAATACAGGCTGTGTATTGGATGTTATTCTACAATATAATATTTGAGATCTGTTTTCAATTGTAATTGTCTTAATCATGATTTCAAGATGGATACTCCACATAGACCTGAACTAAGTAAAATCATCTAGATTCATTTTGTCCTGATGGACTTGATCATAGTAACATTTTTCTTGATATTTTCCATTACTACCACTGTTTTATTTCTGTAAATGGTAGGAAAAGCACGAGTCAAAAACCAACTGCCATGAAATCTGGGTCAAATTGAACGGTCCTATATATGAAACCTTCAGGCAATTTTCAATAGTATGTATATGTGTTCTTGCTTCATCTGAAACTGAACTACTGATACTTCATGATGGAAAATGTAAATAAGAAGTAATAGTATTCATAAGACCACCATTAAAATACTTAAGAATAAAATAGAAAAATATATGATAAAATTATTTTCTTATCTGTGTTATAAATTCACTGTAGATTTGACATCTACACGTTGAGATATATATCTTTTAAAGTTCAACACATTCACATTATGTCCCAGCATTATAACATCCTCTGAATCTGATTTAAACTATGTCCTGGCACCAAATGGGAGATGTCCAAATAGAAACTTTTGGACTGAGAATCACGAAAGTCATGATCTCAAAACGAAATAGTATGTGAAGAGGGGAGGATATCTGATAATTAAATTTCTTATCTTTAAAATCGAGGGTGCTTTTGTGGAATTATAGTATGCACACTACTTCATACCTAGGAAAAAAAAAAAAAAAAAAAAAAAAGGGAACTTTTTAAACCTCTGAGAATTTCTGATTATAAGGAAAAGTCACTTGTTTCTTGAGAAAACCACAGTGAATACCACACATGAGAGGCAGATACTTAACCCTTCGTTAGTTAAAATAAAAATCACAGAACAGCAGCTCCAATAAGGAAAAATAATAATAAAAATAAATAAAATAAAATCTCTCTCATGTAAATTTGATGCTACACTCCTTGGAGTTTGTATTGTGTGAAAATAGGAACTTGTTTTATGTTCCCTCAAAGAAAGGTAGAGAATACAGATGTAGGCCAGGGATGTCTGGGAAGGAAGATGATGGCAGCAGATTTAATGTTACATCTGTACTAGCATATAATTGTATAACATCACTAACTGTGAGCATGAAATGTCTGATTTTCTACTTATGCAGCTTCTAGAACTGTGGGGAGGGAAGATCACAAATCCTGTGACTAAATTGCTAACTACATTTACCCACAGCCTAATACTCTTGCAGTTGATCAAAAAAAAAAAAATTAAACATTATATCGAGCTACCTTTGAAAATATGGTGTTAGGTAACCTCTGCTGCTCCTCATTTCCTCTTTTCTCCCCTTTGCCACTTCCCTGAAACAAGCCAATCTCTTGTGTTGGGTAGTAAATTAAAACTTGTACTGAAAGGTTTCCATTCCTCATGTGAAATTCCTCAGTAGGACTTCAGATTAATGTTCCAGAGCCACTTGGAAAAATGGGGTTTGCAGACCTTTCAAACTTCAATTTCTGTCTTTTGATGATGAAACAAGGACTAAGCTGTAGAAAAGCAGCACAGAAAAAGTGTTCTAAAAAGAGGGTTAACTATGGGTGAATGCTAATTAGAACGTCACAGTGACTTCTGCAATCATTCAGTTACATGTACACGGTTATGATTTAGCGAAAGTAATCCCTAATCCTAAATAATCTCTGAAGTGTATTGCTTTCTGTCTTTCCTTGTTCACCTAGCCTCTTGCATCCATTAGCATTTCTTTTTCTTGTTTTCCCATCTTCTTCACTTACATATTTTCCAACAAATGCTAAGCAATTTCCACCTAGGCTTTTTATTTCCAAGCCAATTGAGGGTAGAAAGCATGCCATAATTTTATTCTAAACCTTGGCATAGTCCTACCTCTTCATCCCTCTCCCTTCCCCAAAAATATTCCTGGGTAGGCTTCCAGCAGTGTTAGGGGCACAACAGAGAAGCAGGTCTGGTACAGGATCTTCTACCTATCTCTTTGTCGCGAAAGTAGGAAAAAAACACATCTGAGATGTTTCCCTCTCTTCTTGTTCAGGGTCAGCCAAAGGCAGCCTAGCTCTACAAAAGCCCACCTCAAAGAGATCCCCATTATCATTTCTTCTCTTCTGCCTGTATGTGCATGTTTGCATGTCTCTGCCCATGTCTCCAGACACAGGATGTTCACCTTCTTCAGTCTCAGGACTGTGGATTAGCACTGGGGGTTTTGATCCTGCAGAGTTTCTCAGTATTTAAAAAGTATCTGCTGTCTTTTCAGGCTGTGATTTTCACTTTGGTAACTGAGCACAAGCCAAAACTGATTTATTGCCCCTGCAATTTATCTTTGAGTTAGAGAGCTACATTAGTAATCATTTTAGTAGTCTCAGATACACAAAGGTATTTGGGTGGATAAGTCCCAGCGAAGTCATCCTTAATACCTAGACTAATACAACTTTCTATACAAAGCAAAAAATCTTATAGCAGCAGATTTATTTATTTATTTTTAATTGAAATCCACTGATTAAATCACGAGGGCTTTTTAGGTCTTCCATCATCAGGAAGAGATCCTTCACCTACTGCTCCATTCCTGACAATTGCATTAGAGCTTACCCCTTTCTATAATGAACTGCCAGTGCTATATCCAAGGTAAAGCTTTGCATTATAGTTTTAGGTTTTAGTTTTATGTCTCATTCCATTACTCGTACAATATTTGGACATTTCCTTAATAGACATTCTCATCTTGTGTTTGAAAACAATGATTTGACTCATCTTTGTGGAGAACAAAATCTGTATGGATGGAATTGCATTTGCTGCACATATGGAAAGCAACAAGACATCTTTGTGTAATTTTGCAATATTTGCAATAATACTAAGCCAATCTAAACAATTTGTATCCCAGGCCTATTTTCAAAAGATGATTGAATCAAATATTCCTGTTTTCAGTTTTGAAATTCAATGACAGCTTGTCAGCTTGCAAGCCAGAAGCTGAGATGAGTGCCAAAAGTGAGTCTCTAGTTACTGATTTTTTCCATGATGCACGATTTCCAAATGTATTGTGTTGCTTGTTTCCATTACTGCTTCTGAATATAAGTAATATATGTGGACACTGGAAAAGTGATGAGTCATTTTTAGAACTCAAAAAATGAAAGTGGAGGTAGAGAAACAGACACTGAAAAGCAGTAACTTTCCTACAGTTTGACCATTTTTTTTGTTCATGAATACAATTTCCATTATATTTTTTCATGGTTCAGAAATGTTTCCATGAAAGAGTATGAGAATGCATGTGCTCTTTTGGGTCAAAATAAAATCTTTGCTTTTCCCTAACACAGGGAAGGTAAGACCTTTCCTTCCATATCATTTTTCATATTTTTAGAAACCCTCCCCATGCCTTGTTTATACTCGTTCAGCTTTTACCTCACACCCAGAAATCTTCTTGTTAACCTGATCCAGTCAAATCACTCATTAAGATGACAAGTGATTTATTCTAGATGACTGTGAGATGTCAGATGCAGAAACCTCAGGGAAACTCTCCTCTTGGTCCTGCTGAGCTGCAGCATTGGTCTCTCTGAGGAACCTGTGAGGATCAGCACCAGGTCTCAGCCTGTTTCCCTGTCAATGCAGGCTAGTCTCAGAACGAGATACAACCCACAGTAAATTTCTTATAAAATGGCTTGGTAAACCATCCTAGTTATCGAAGTATTAGAAAATTAAGTGGTTGGATGGCTTATATTATTATTATTATTATTATTATTCAGTATATTCTTCTCTTTCCATACATAGATGATATAGGTCCCCAGTTTAGTCTCTCGTCTGGACTCTCTATGAGGCTGTTGTTTTTGTTCTCACTGTTCTGAAACTACCATCTATAAACATGTTGTGATAAGTTGGTAACAAAAGCATTGAAATTTATTATATGTCTACCAGTGGAACATCAGGGAAAGGCAATAATAACCAGGCAAAGTGCTTCAGAGCTTTAGTGGGACAATCAAAGCCTCACAAATTCCCCTAAAACATAGGAGGAAATATTTCAAAGTCTTCACTTTAGAGAAAAAGCTGCAAAGATTTGTTTCAGCAGTTGTAAAACTGGCAGTGAGACAAGTTTTGCCAGTTTCCTTTTATCTGAAACATTTTTCACAAAGCCTTAAAAATATTATCTCTGTATGTTCCACTACATTCTTATTTGAGTTTTCATCTCATCTGATTTGTCTATCTCCTTGTCAGTTTACATCACTCATATCTAAAAAATACAGTTACCAAATCTAATGAATAAAGTAATGCAAAAGGCATAACCTAGCAACCACTGATTTGGGATGCCATATATTTTTCCCGATAAATAAAACTTCCTCTTTCTAGAGTTAGCAGAGCATTCTGCTGTTTATGATTGATAGCACCTGTTAGTGTCACTTGCTTACTTTCAAAAGCTTTCTCGACAACATCAAAAATGCAACAGAAAAAATAATCTTAAAAGTATTTAAAAAGAGAATTTAAAATTATTTATATCACTATGGACTTCACTTAAAATGAAGTGTGCTGGAAAACATTCAGAAGGTCACTGAAAACTAACTTAATATTTTTAAAATGAACTTTACCTGTATTCAAACATAATTATACTGAGCCTGATTCTCCCCCTTCCATATAATGCTAATATCACACTTTGGTTTACAGCTGAATAAAATTCAGCCACATTTTTTGTTATCACCAATATTCAGTTTGGTGATAGCTGGAATTCTATCAAGTGTTTTAAATGATGTAAAATTAGTAAATGATGTTCAGCTGCCACTGGTCTTAAAACAAGAATCAGATGAGGAGTTCCTAGGTCAGGGTAAATGGGATAATTTTAAGTCAAAATTCAAATCAATGAGATCAATTTTGGAATCTGTTCTTTCTCATAATACAAATATATTATTATAATTGATTTATTGAGAAAGTACCAGCAATAACCCTCTTTCCTCCCTCACTTCTCTGAGATTTTGAGGAAGCAGTGACAATGCTATTCTCTCAATTCTCAAATATATGCCAAGAAAAAGTGTTTTATGGAATTATGGTAATAGTACTAGGAAAGGCTGCGATACTTGGTCAGAATGTTTGATAATTAAATTCCAATCATTAAAAATCACATTAATAATGAAGCAGCAGAATTGTCCAAGTAATGGAAAAGGAATTGCCGTGCTTGGAAACTTTTAACTTCCAGTCCCAGGGATTCATTGGCAGTTTGGTAATCACTGACTTTCTCTGCATTTTAAGGGACATTAGCATCCACCCTAAGACTGGTGACACACTGACCAGTTGGGCTGTCCCCTGTGGTCTCACTGGCCTCACCTCTCATGGAATAAAAGACTGATTACTGGAGCCAGGCTCTTCTAAACACTGTGAATCAGAGCACGGTATTTTTCTCCACATGTAGCACATACTTGCAGAGTCTAAAAGCTAATCTGTACCACTGATTACTTAGATCTGCTCTTGAAGTAAATCATAAGCATATTTCTGAGAGGAAGAGATGCTATGAGTATAGAACTGGAGAGGAAGTTACCCTCAAAGCCAGTTCACTTAGGCGCAGCTCCATGGGGGCTGCCCACCTGTGTCCTGTGGTCTACCTGCCAGCATCAGGGTTAGCATTTGCTGGAAATAATCCAAAGGGCTGATCCTAAACAGCACTACTGGGAATATTATGGGACTCACACTCTGTCCTTTCTTCAAGTTACTCCATGTTAACCGTTAGACCCACAAGGAAATTAGCCTTTTTTTTTTTTTTTTCATCTCTAAAGATGTGCTCTCTAGTAACTGTACTTATGTAGGTAAATGTCACTGCCTGTTTCTTTTTTTGCAGTAACAGAAGTAGTTACTACATCCATACATAGTTCCCAAGCCAAATAGTGTCTTATTGTTAGTGAAGGATACTTCAGCAAGTTCCCACTATTCCCTTGGGTGCTGAATGGAGATATTGGTGTAAAACTCCAGCATGTAACTTCAGGTCGCATGGGTGAGATGTCTGTCCCCATTTCCTAGTCACTTGCCTGCATTTCCCATTCCCCATTCATATTAGGTATTTCTAAGAAACTGAAAGTGTTCCTGCAGAGCATTTGAACCTTTGACTCTTCATATGACCATTTTAAATCCAACAATAGGCTATTATTTTTGGCATTATTAACTTTTTATTATTATTATTATTATTTATTTCCCCACTACTTGTACACTATGAATATGGAATCTGTGGTCTGGATGATGAGGAAAGTGGCACACAGCGGGTTAATCGAGATTGGATCTTTTACTGGTATGTAAATGGAGTGATTGTATTGTTGATCATAATAGTGGTTTCTGCTACTTGTGGTGGAAGCAGAGGGAGGGATTATTTGCTGTTTGCTGTGGAAACCACTTGAAATTTGATCCGTAGGCTAATCTAATTATAGTGCAAATGATAATCAGACTAGATGACCGGACTGATGGTAAAATCAACTTAAACCTGAATGTACCTTATGTTGTCTAATTTTAGCCAAGGTGACAGGGACAGTATACTCTGTTTTCCACAGCAGGTAATTGAGATTTATATATATATAAATATAGAGAGAGAAAATCCAGTGAGAGCAGTAGTTCACAGAGATGTAAATATAGTGTTGCAAAATCTTGTGTAGCCCTAAATTTCTCTTTTCCTGCTAATAAATAGTTCTGCTTAATGGAAAAGTCTGCAGTTTTTGGATGGGATGTATAAGATGCTGATTGCAAAGTCCTGTAGGCTGTAAAGCTGCAGCATGTTATAAGGAGCCTCCTCTCAGTTTGATCTCTGCTGAGGGGGTAGTGACACCAGCCTCAAAGCAGTGTTGTCATAGCATGTCTTCATGATGCGGGAATTGTTAGCAAGTTTTTTTCCTATCTCATTGTGCAGACATCGTCTTGGGAATCTATCGCATGCATTTTTGGCATTGATAAATCAACCGCAGAGCTCATTTCCAAAATGTATACCCTGCTGAATGCTTGTCTCTGTGTTAGTGTTTCACTCTGAATTCGTACGGAGTGGTGTTATCAGGCTCCGAGTTAAGACAGAAGCAGGAAGAGCTCTTAGATTATTATTATTTTTATTTTATTAGAATAAAATCTGCATTAAATATTATGCTTCTGATGAGTATAGTCGTATGTACGGTCATTTTTCTGAGTTTTAAAATGCTTATCACTTATGGTAAAAAAAAGGATATAAATGCAACACAAAAGGGATAGAACTTGTTAGTGTAACTAATAGATCTATATAAAAATACTTCTTTGAATAAAAAATCTCACATTATCATAGGTAAATCTGTTAAAAAAAAAGGATGCACATAAAAATAAATTGTTAGCTCACCTCGGAGGATAACATAAAGGGGTTACAAGGGGCTGATGCTGCTGTGTGGCTGCCCACAAGCTGGTGCCAACCACAACGGGTAGTGTTTCAGAGTCAAAGCAGAGCCACCGCAGAAGTGGGGACCATGGGACTGGGGCAGATCAGTTAAACACCATGAACATTGCAGCTCCTAGCATAACAGCATGGTCCAAGAAAATAGCACTTTCCTTGGAGGAGTAAACAGGGGAATATCAAGTTGAAATAGAGGACTGATGACATCTGTAATTAGGATTCTTTGGGGGATGGCAGTGTTTAATTCTAACACAGAAAGTTCCAACGAGGTGTTGATGAATTACAGTTTCAGAGGAGATGCACAGTTATTACTTAAGGACTTGGAAAAATGCATTATAGCGAAAGACTCAAGAGTATAACCTGTTTTGTTTAACAAGAAAAAGGATTAAAGGTTATTTGAACAGAGCCTAGAATTATCTCTGTATGGAACACAAATCACAATGTAAAGCTTAGAAACTGTCAAACAAAATATAGCATCTGGAAAATGGAGAAATAGAATAGGCATGTCCAGACCAGACACAAAAATTCTCTTTACAGTTGTAACTGGTTTAAGTGTAATTAAGTATTAGAACAACCTACCAATATTTGTGCTGCAAATTCCATCACTGGAAATGTTTAAGTCCTACCTATGTTTTGGTTTATGTATGAAGTAGCATGGACTAAACAAGCACTGAGGCCTCTTCTGATTTCTAATCTCTTAATCTATTAAGAAAAATAATGAGATCCTCTTCCAAAGTTGATTTCAGTCTTTACAATACTACATATCCTTCACAAGTCAAAAGAAAAGCCCACCATGGAAGTCAAAGCAACGCAGGATTTTTAAAAGTTAAACATTTTAAACATATTAATTAATTTTCTGATTCTGTATTTTCACAAATGCATGTGTTTATATATATAATTAGGAGACAACACAAACTGAGCTTCTAAGAAAAGATAGCTGCCCATTGCATCAGGCTTGCAGCCTTAAGACTCTGTACATGACAGTGGTAGCTGCTGTTTTTCTTACCACACTGAAATGTTTTCATTTCAAACTGAATATTGTGTTGAGAGAGCCCCATGATCCCTCCACGCAGAGCAAGAGCTGTCTCACTCTTCTCTTAGACACCAGATAAATAGACTGAATGAGGGGCTGTATTTAAACCATTTCGAATGTCCAAATGAACTATGTTTATTTGCTTCTTATGCAGGCTAAGACATATTTCATTTAAAGATGAGCCTAATGGAAATAGCAAGTGATTTGTTTTTGGCTTCATTGAAACACAGGATCACACTTGCAGTACATATAGGAACATAAGGCTTTCTGAAGAGAACATCCAGCTATCCAAATCATTTCAACATGTGAATAAAATATACCTCCGCATTATATACCTGCATGTTCTGAGCAAACTACATCTGAAAGCAACTTGGACTTTTTGCTCCTACTTGTATTTTTTGAGGTCTTCTTCAGAATTCAAAATATTTTGTTTCTAAAACTTGAAACCATTACCTTATTTGTACCAACTGCTACCATGGCAAAAAACTGTTTTGTATTTATTTTCATAGGTGGATAAACATTGCTTTCTTATACTCACTCAATACGGTAAGCTACACGTCAACAGTTTATTTTACTAAGACGATGCTTTTATCAGAACTAACGCAGGAATTACGGCTAGCTGAACAGTTAATCCTTTCTCATCATTCTCATCAGGCATCAAATTACTATCAAGACAATTAAAGTTCTTCTGTCTGTGAAATAAAAAAAACATCCAATCATCTGAAGCAAACTTTACTACAGTAAACTTACCCAGTTTTCGCAAAACTTGCCCAATATCTCAACATGGACCGGCTTAAGATTTCTTCAGCTTTGGTGTAATTAACTCTTCTTTCTAGAGGCAATCCAAACACAAACTCAATCTCATAACCATGCATTACCCCCATCCACTCAGGCCAAGGGAGCTTTGAGGATCGGTGTTCAAAAAAGTAAAAGAATGCACTGTGTCCTAGTTGTGCAAATTTTTTGGTGAACTCCATTGCAGGACATATGATATTGTAGTCCCCAATAACATCATCCATGGCATCACGGTAATGTTCTGGTTTTTGCTCATTTTCCCAATCTGTGTATTGAAAAATGATCGATTCTATTGCAAGTTGGCTTGCTTCTGGAAAGGACAGAGTTAAAGCTGCTTCAAATTCTGTTTTGTTTATCAAGCCATCACTGTCCTTGCTGAAGCCAGGGACTCCATATGCTAGAAAACTTGATCCTTCATCTTTATTAACACCAACCAAGATCTGTGTTTGTTTGAAAATGCCGTTTTCAATCAATGTTTCTGGCATGTCCAATAGAAAATCACCATCCACAGTTGGACAAAAATGTATTTGTAAAAGAGGGGCATATTTTGTGACATAAACTTCATTCTCCAATATATCCTTTGGGTCCTTGTCTTGGAGGCAGAGAATTAGCTCTGTCTCATTGCTGGTGGGACACTGAAGTTGTTTAGCTAAAGCCACTGTTCTGTTCCTGGCCTCAGATGCTGTTATTGCAGCCCAGGGGGCATTTGCAGATCCACTTTGCATGATGGCTCTTGTGAATAAAGGATGGCTTTTAGGAGAAAGAATATGGTAACTTACAGAAGCCGAGCCAGCACTCTCTCCAAATATAGTCACACTTTTTGGATTGCCTCCAAAGGCTGCTATGTTCTCCTGGACCCACTGAAGTGCTAGTCTTTGATCAAATAAACCTGCATTTCCAGGAACTTCCTGGTTTCCCGGCAAAGCCAAAAATCCTAATGCACCAGTCCTGTAATTCATGGAAACTACAATGACTCTTTCTACCCTGGCTAGAAACTTGCCATCATAGACAGGTAGGGAAGTTGACCCAGACTCAAAGCCACCCCCATATATCCAAACCATGACAGTTGCATTCTTGGGTCTGGGAGAAGGAATCCATACATTAAGGTATAAGCAGTCTTCACTTAGGTTAGTTTTTGGATTCCACATCTCTGATCCAGGAAATCCAGGGTAAGTTGTATCTATAAGCTGATAACAGGAGTTCGCGTGTTTTGTGGCATCCCAAACATCTGACCACGTCTCATGAGGCTCTGGTTTTTGAAATCTCAGTCTACCAATGGGTGGCTTTCCGTAAGGTATTCCAAGGAAGGCTGTCACAGTCCCCCCAAGTACCTGCAGGTTCGTCCCTCTTACTCTGCCATTCTTGGTTGTAATGATGTTATCTTCAGGCACTACCTTCCTGATGAACATATACAGGAGAAGAAGCCACATAAGAAATCTGGTACGGATACCTGTACCATTTATGCAAATCATGATGCCTGAAATACAGGAGAAAAAGAAATTCAGGATTACTATTTCGATGTGTTAGCAGGATACAGGTTATCCCAAGGGCACAGAAAATAAGACAGTGCTGCTGCACAAAACTCAAGCAGTCTTTAACCATGACTTTTTGTCAGTCTTGTTGCGAAAGCTATGTTTAGGATCTAGTATTTAATACAGTGTTTCAGAAAAAGTCTGTCACTAAAATAACAGAAGTGAGAAAGCCAGACCAAAGAAGGAAAATAAGTAGTCTCTGACTGCATGGCCATAAGTCATGTATCATGCCATTTATTGATATAAATCCAGAGCAGTGACCAGGAAGATGTTTTGGGGGTAGTGTTGAGCCTGATAGTTGCCTCTTCGGTTCCCAAATACCAGCAATGTCTCACACCACCAGCAGGTGATTTAAGCACTTGCATTTTCACTGGCTTGATGAACAGAAAAATATTTCATGAACCGTGACACAAAAGGCCGTGCCCAATTAACCATTATTCTGTTAGGGGGTTGTTTGGCAATTTGTATTCTCAGATCTGTAAAGGGAGATTATAAACATCACAAGTCACAGATTTTTCCACACATAATCACACATCTCAGGAACAATGAAACAGAAATTGAAACCAAGTTTTAATCCAAGGATTTCCAGGTCCACATAATTTTTGAGCTACGCTTTCATGTCACGGTGCCTGCCTGAACTGTAGCAAACCATTAGGATGGCATTGCTGTAAACTCATTACTAATACGTCTTCAGATCAGAAAGTGTTTTACCAAGTGGAGTACATGAAGTACCTCTGAACTGAGTGCCAGCTCATTAGCTCTTGTGGGCAACTGCATACAGAGGTGCGCCAAGACCTAAATGAAACATCAAGATCCCTAAAGCAACTTAACCAGGCTTATAACCATCATAATCATGACAAGCAGTCATATTTCCATGACAGAGAATGAAAAATCAAATGTGAAAAAAAAAAATGGATTTTTTAATATACATAGGTGGTACCTCATAATTTATGTCCTCGTCTTTGCTTCCTAAGAACTTTTCAAAGTAACGATTAATGCCATCTTAAAACTAAAGGTACAGATACTGACTACATACCCTATTTAAGCATACTAATGGTCTCATTTACTACAGCCTTTGCAAATACTATTAAAAAACACCCAGTATCATCCTCTCGAAAGTGAAAAGCCAGAAAAATACAATTTACATAAACTAATTTCTATGGTTTACATATTTGAAAATGCTCAACAAAGCTTCCTTCTATTTTTTGCTTATTGCCCTGTTGTACATAGTGTACTCTGTCCAGCTACTTTAAACAGGCTATTCTTTGTTAATGAGAAGCACTTGTGTCCTTAAAAGGAAGGAGGCTAATTTCTGTGGAAAGTACAGCTGTGCGCCTAATCTGAGCTCCTCTTGCTTGTTTGCATATTGTTAGAAATAAACTAAGAAAATGCAAGGGGAAAAAAAAAAAAAAAAAACATTTTGTGCAAGGAAGTTCCCAACTTTGAGGCAGCATCAAACATGCAGAAAAGAACCTTCAGAGGTGGTATTTTTAGCATTCACCAAAATAGATAGAAAAAATAGATAAAATTAAGAAAAATAAACATTTACTTTCTTGTCTTTTTATTAAAAAAAAAAAAAAAAAGGCAGTTAATGGGGTGATAGGTTTCAGAGCTGGTCTAATGTTCCACCCAGCCGTAAGCTTGGTATTTAGAAATCGGCGAATGCTAAGCTTAATATATATGCTAAACTTTACAGATGTGAGCAGTCAATCTGGACAACCCACGTGGTCCAGTAAATCCTGCAGAGCTGGTTTAAGCAGAGGCTTGTTCCAGCAGCCCACGGTCCCCGTGCGGGAGGCTCACACCATTGACTGCTATTTAGCTCCCCTTACTGTGTGAAAACCTTTTGGGTTTTCATTCATTCCGATAAAAAAAAAAAAATTGTAAGAGCTGGATGAAAAAAAATATGTTAAGATAAGGTTAGGACTAAGCTCTTTGCTCCTATCGCACAGTCAGCCCAGAAATGGTAATAGTAGAACCTAGCTGGGTATGCATGCACCCACTACATAGTACTGTTAGATGGGAAAAGTAATTTCTATGTTTGCTGTTTCATTGACACTTTCTTTTTTTCCCCTTCATATTCACTTCTAATGCATTGCCTAGGAATGAAAAATAACAACAAGCTGCAAATAGTAAGAGGTTTTAAACATCATCATTAAGGAGAAAGAAAAAAAAAAAAAAAAAAGTACTAAATAAAAATAGGGAGGTTACGGTTCCTAAAGCTTTTACTATCTAAATAGTAATTAAAATTAATTGTGCTCTGTCTTCCCCTGTTAATTAGAAAAGAATGGGATAGGAAGAAAACACTGTAGCAGGCATAACTTTTGATCCTATAAAGTTTTACACAAGAATTACATGAGAAAAAAAAACTAACTCCAAATTAAATTCTGTACCTTGTTAATGGTTTCAGTAAGAGGATAATAGGAATTTTAAAGAAAAAGTTTGAAATAGATCCAGCTTGAAAAATGCAGAAGTTTTGTACTACTGAATGAAAGGGTTTGTCTAGACTCGAGTTACTCTGCTAATATTGACAAAAGTAGCAAAGAGAGAGGATTACAATTACACCTTCAATGTAAGACTAATATTACATTTAGTAAGGTTTCTAATGCTGCATTAAAACAAACTCAACGATGAAAAACACACTGAGAAAAAAACAAATATTCCTTGATTATTACTGAGAGTAAAAGAGCAGAAAAGTGCTTTAGCTCATCAACCTTAACCAAGTAGACATGTATCATATAATGTATTTGCATACATTAAAAAGCCCCTTCTGTAGTTTTCTCCATCAGAAGTTAAACAAAATACACTTTTGTATTATTATTCCACAAGGAAATACAATTTATTTCAATGATTGTTTCTTCTCCCTGCAAATCTTTACCCAGCCAAAAAATCTACACACAAGACTATAAAGACACTATTTAAATAGAAAAGATGGTTGAATTAATAAGCAATTTCTGGCTCGGTTTAATTTACTTAGCCCAGGATCCCTTGAATAATACCAAGGTCTGATACACACGCCGGCTTACTCGTTCCATTTGCGGAGCGGAGTGAGTTTTCCCAAGAGAGCAACAAATGGGCAGAGCGTAACATTTTAAAAGATCACAATCCCCGTGCAAATCAAGCTGAACTGTAAATTACCCTGGCAGACAGAGACGTGTAAATAGAGAATCACTTACCCCAATTCTATTACAAGAACTACAAAGTTTTTAAGAGTCAGGTTCTTTGAATACTTCAGGGAAAATGCAGTATGCAGCTGCTGCTTTAAGCCCGTAAATTGGACAGTACTGACATTATAATCAACTGTTTCTGACACAAAGCTCGCGAGAGTTGGCAGCAGCAACTTGATCTGCAGGCAGCCGTTCCTTAGTATCTGACATCTGCTCAAAGGCTAATGGTATCGTTGGAGAAATGCTACAGAGAGAAATTCGTTTTGGAGGAAATCAGGCATGAGCTTCTATAGGAAAGGGAAGAGGCAGTGATTTGATTTTAGCACAGGGCAACAGTTTTATCTGGGAAGATAAGCAGAACTACAAATATAGTAAAATCCTGCCTCTCTTTCCTTCATCATGCCTGGAGTACTGACACTACCTGTTCTTTTTCGCTGTTGTACAGCTCAAGATTAGCACAATGTTAAAGTAACTCAAAGTTTTCTTTTCACTGTGACATAAGTTGCCATTTTTGGTTATAAACAACTGTGTCCACTGCACAGACATGTCAACAACTGGCAAGCATCACGGGTATTACTTGACTCCTGGCCATCTGAGGACTACTGTAGACATCTGTGTCGTCCTGAAATGATGTTAGGGTGAAAAATGGTACCCATCACACACAATTTTCTCTCTCTTTTTAGGGTTAAAAAAATAAACCATCCTACCTTTTAGTGTATGAGTATACTCCTTTAGCACACGAGTATACTCCTTTTTCCCTGAGTCTGCAAAGTACTGTTTCTGTCAGAGTTCGAGGCTGGGGATGCCAACCCAGTCTAAACTGCATGCCAGAGATGTCAGGGCTGCTGCCCAGCTGGGGACACGTCACACAGCACAGGGGCCCACGGTGTTTGTGAATCTGTGCCTGCCCCGTCCCCAGCTGGGAGCAGGACCCATGGTGCTACACGCTACAGAGACAGCTCCAGAGAGATTATGTAAAGTGCAAATGTTGTGAGGTAGAAATGAAGGCAGAATAGAAACAGGGAAAGGAGAGAATAAATAAATCATACACACCCCACTTACAAAATGTCTTGTCAAAGCCATGCCCCTGAGCCACTGCGTGACGCCAGAAGGCCATCCCTTGGTGGCCATGGCTCCTGGCCTTGGGCAGCATCTGCTCTGCAACACTGCTCTGGGTAAAGCAACTGTCCCACCCTGCAAAGTTAGCTGCTACCAAGGCCTTTGCTTCCCCTGCTGGAGCTCGAGACAATTACCTTCCCTCTATTTAATAATCAAACTACAGCTCTGTTTCAATTACACAAAAGCAATATTTGGCAAAGCGTAGAACAGAAATAAAGCAGAAATAAAAAGTATGAAGTTTATAGACCTTAGCATGGAGACTACAAACGATTTTTAGAAGCTTGCATGTGAAATAGTATTTTAATAGGGAAAAGCTCAAGAAAGCATGTTCATTTGGTCTGTCCTGGTAATTTTACAATCTACCTTCAGAATCAGACATTCGATGGGTATATTGCAAGGACACATCCACTGGAGAGAATATATCTCGTTCTAAACCCAATCCAAATTATAAATCCCTGAATTTTTAGCATGGAAGTGTCCAATATAGTTGCTAGTTTGAAATTCATAATTCCTAGCCAAGATGTTGGTTTCATTTATGTAAACATAAATCCTAAATAACAAACTAGTGTTAATTTAAAATCAAGTCTAGAGACACCTCCAGCTGATTAAAACTTTTCAAGTGTAGTTTCCTGCAGGAAACACTAAGTTGTGCTGTTTAAGGCAGTTTTCCATTTTCTCTGACACACACATTCACTGACTTAAATGTCTCTGTCGGGAACATTGCCAGGTGACACATATTTGCTTCATTTCCATGACATCAGAGGAATGAATCATAAGCCCCAAAACTTGTTAGAAGCCACTTTTAAACATGGTATTTTGGATGCTTACGACAAACTTGTTTTCTCAACCCTCATCATGGTCTTCAGCAGTAGAAAATGAGCAGAAGACACACACAAAATTCTCTTTCTGGCTTCATCATTTTTCCAGAATTGGCCGTGTTGTCCCACATCTGCTTTCTCCACCTTGTTCTCTCTTTTCTCTTCTTCCATGCTTCCCAATGCTCTGGGAGCTGCCACCCACCCTCACACAAGCCCAGTTACTAAATGCAAAACGTGGAGCAATCCCATGGGCCCCGACACGGTGATCCCGCGGGGAGTGGATGGCTGGTTTTGGCTCTCAGTTCAGCCTTGGGGTTACCTGGCTGTCTTCAGGGAAGGGGGGCACTGAGGCCAGCTGTGGAGACTGTTATAATTCTTGACTGCTACACATGCAGTCCACTTCATTGGATTTCACTGTCCAATTTTTGACTATGATGCTATACTTTTTAAGAAAAGTAAGCCCTCTTCTACGATTTTTCCTTTAATTAAAAAATTAACATATAAATTAAAGTTTTACCACCCTGTGCTGCAAGAGGAAACTTATTTCAGTTATTCCTTAAATTACTAAAAATACCTGAGAGAACGTTAGAGATTAAATACACTTAATGCCTTTAGTGATTCTGTATAGACTGATCATTTTCTCAGCCTTCCTTTGGGAATTTTAAAGGAAAGGAGGCACAAAACAGCAGACATATAGAACAGCATGTTTATATATGTATGTATGCATATATATCTACATATACTGAAACTTTTAAATATCCTTATCTACCTATCTGTCAGACTATTTTTCGAGGTCCTGCAAATCTTTATTTCAGTCAAGGTTCTTAAAAAATCTCCACCAAAGATAGGAGTTTTTTCATCATTCAGCATGTACACGTGAAATAGATCTCACACTGACACGGGAATTTTGGTGGAAGAGGTGCCCAGGTCTCTTAGGAAATGAAAACAAAGGCCACCAAAGATTGACATTTAATAGTCCAAGAAGCTTAGAGAATTTAAACAGTATGTGTTATAGAAATATCAAACATTTTTGTTATGTTTTTGTTTATTATTAAACTGCCCTTCAGGATATTACCTAGACAGAAGCAGATGTTTACCTTTACGAATACCCCAAGTGATGCACATGCTGGATTATACTCAGGAGTCACCCAACAGAGCTGAGAATCTCTGAGGGAAAAACCTGTTTGAAAAATGATGCATCTCAGTTATTCCGAGCAGAAAGCACAGGCTCCTTTCTCAGGACATCCTCTGGCCTTTAAAGGTTTGTTCACACGTGAAGTGTCCCCTTCTACAGATTTGACCCTGCCCTTCCAAGCCATTTACAGTCTCAGAAAGAGCACCTGGGTTCCCATAAGAATAGCTGGGCTGAAAAGCTTTGCAAATGTCACTTCAATGTAAAAGATATCACATGTGAAACGTGTTGGAAATATATACATACAAATTATATGCATAGGTAGGAAACTTTTTTTTTTTTTTAATTGCTGAGAGGAAAAATTAAAATAGCAAGCTATGGCTATACCATATGAAATGTCATCTTTATGAAAAAATGAAGAGGTTTTGTTTAAACTCCAGCTCTGGTAAGCTCCCTAGGGGAGCTGGGCTGTCTCCAGTCACAGGCTGAGTTTTCCCATAGAGCAGCTGCATGACCTTGGCTTGCACTTCTGAGAAAACTGCTATGTCGTGAGAAAAAGCTGTGAAGAAAACAAATAAACTCAAGCTGTACAAGATAAGAAAGGTGAAATTGCAGACAGGGGTAAGATTGCTGAGATGGGGACAGTTAGCAGCTCAAGGACTCCATGGGAAAAACACTGAAGCCAAAAGCTGTGAAATCTTCAGGTGAAAAAACAGAAGACAGGAGCTCAGCAGCAGCACGGATCCACTAATGCTCAGCTTTGAGGCTTACATTCACATTATTTGACTGTGCATATTATGAAATAAATAATTGCCTTTGATTTTAAGTTGAGTATACCCTGCTTACAGAGCATCTATGCACAGTAGTTGTCCATATTCAGTGACTCTGAGGACAGTTACTTCTTCCTGTTCTGCCTGTATTTCATCTTCAAATCTCATCCTTGGCACTGCACTTGACACTTCTGTATGTAAATTTTAATGTTAATGTAAAACACTGACATCATTAGGAAACCTGTTGAGAGACCGAGTGTTGCTAGGGCTGATTGCAGCTGGTCACCAGATCTGTCTGAAATTCTGTCATTATTCTGGTTATTCAGAGAAGTCTCGCTCCAGAGGAGCTTCCAGGATGAGGATGCCACCATGGCAGTGCACAAAATACCTGGTCAAGTAGGTGTCTGCCAAAACTGAGAGAGTAATGAAGCAGAGCTTAAAATATCCTTGATGGAGTTATTGCCAGCCAGGTATTACAGCGGGGCTCCATTGAGGGTTTGTCTCAACAAAAGCTTTTTTTTCTGGGGAGCTTAGCTGATCTCCTGATCTCCTGGACATGGCTGATTTCCTGAACTACTCAACATTTCCAGAGATGACTGCTATTCCTCTGTCTGAACCTTCTGAAATGCCATCACCCTATGCCAGGATGAGCATTTCCAGATTGTGCCAGTGAACACAACACAGGTCCGCTCTGCTCAGGAGGCTTCAGTTGCTGTTCGAGACTAGTAGAAATTTGAAACCATATTTCTATTAACAAATAGTTAGAAAAGTCATGAGAACCAATTGATTTGAAAGGAAATTTGATAATATTAGGAAAGGTGTCTTAGGTACATATCATGAAAATGGATACCAATTTATTAAATATACAGAAGACACTAACATTCATATAAGCCATTAACATAATTATATTTTCCTCTTATTGTTTCAATTATGATTGCCTGTAAATTTCTTATTATTACTCTAATTATAGGTTAATATAATTTCCTCTTTATTAGCATAGTTATGGTCTGCACTTTTAGAAAATTCTTGGAGAAATCTGAGCCAATGAGAAAATACAGCCAGTGGAAAGATAGACACGTTATTGTTATTATTATTTCATTTGAATGTTCATTTACCCTATGGTATTCTTACATAACTCATTGCTTTGTCTCTTATAGGGATCAGATTCACTAAAGAAAATAAAGAATGATTAACGTATACACAGCATGTCTTGCATAACATTATTATAGCCCCGGTGTTTAGCTTGTAAGAAAACAGGTAAAACTAGAGTGTTAACAAAAAGCTGAAATACTGTGTGAACATGATAAGTTTAATTGAATTACACGCTAGGTTTCACAGATTTCTGAAGAAGATTGATCAATTGCCTATAATTGTGTTTTACATTTTTATGCTTCCTTTTTCTTTCCTATGGATACTAATGCTCTACTTATTTAAAATTACGTAAAAATGCGTTTTACACCACCAAGGCTAGTGTGGGTATGTTTGAAGCAAGGAAGTTCGGATTAGTCTGCCTTTTCTCTCCTGACTTCAATCAGGAAAATGATTAAATAATTTTTTTTAAAAAAATGTAAATGATCCAACTCATCCAATGTGCAGGTGGGAGAAGAAAGGATCTGGAGATTGCAAGGACTGAGCTAGGGGTTAGCATTGGCTTTTTCCCCAAGATAAAGAGCATGCTGTTTTGCAAAGCATGACATTGTTTTACATGTGATCCTTAATTGACAAAAAATATCTTATGTGCTATCTTGTGATAATATGTTCAACAGATATCAAACATTTTTGATAGCCATTAGCTCCAAAAAATAGTTGTGTCTTTGCAGTCCACTCTCAAAAGCAGAAATGACACCCGGGTGACTCTGAAAACCAAAGTTGGCTACTGGTAATCACCTACCAAGAGCAGTATGAAGTTCACTCTGTGATAACCCATCCTCTCAGACTGAAACTCTGTGAATAATTTTGTTCCATAAATTAGCTCATTTGGGTCTGTTAAGTAGAACTTGAATGGGGAAAGCGGGAACTCTTCCTGATTCCCAATTATCACCTTTTATTTTAGGCCTCATCACTAATATTATTTTCCATCTTTCGGTTTCGATAACAATGAGATACATATCTCTTGTGAAAAAAAGTCATAGAGATGTCCGAAGGTTTAGCTTAAGCCACTGCTGTTTTCAGATTTCAGTTTCATCCAGCACACTGAAAATGTGAATGAAAGGACTGAGGCTTACATTGGGACCTGCTGGGACCTGGCAGTGGAGAGTTACAGAGGAAACAAGCTCAGCGTGCCCTTGTCCCCTCTTCAATAAATGGCTCATGGCACCTGAATGTGTCACAGCTATGGGTTTTAGTAGAAATAACTTTGGAGCCTGTCATGAGGTAAAACTTCAGATCCACCTGTCACTGCTCTGTGTGGGTCTGAAGTGCATTGGAGAGGAGGTGAGAGAGGTTTCTGCAGCCCGCCTGTTATTGAAGGCAGCCAGGCTGCGCCTTTCCAACAGCTCTGCTCAATTAGGGGGAAGGCAGCACTGACGCTAGTCAGCATCAGGTCGTGTGTTTGATTTACCCTCGCTGTGATGCATCAGGGCGAAATTCAAAAATATTCCAGCATTATTTTTTGCTTACTTCCTATAATTCACAGCTGATTTGATCTCTTTGTCTATGTGTTCTGAGAAAGAAATAGAACTTCAGGCAAAACAGATGACCCTAGAAGAAGTTGTGCTTATTTTGTTACCCCATGGCACAACACACATAGGCATGCACTGACCTCTGCCACCGGGTCGTGTCCAGAGATTATTTCACTCCTGAAAGCCCGGGCACTGCTGAGGCTGCCAGTCCTCTCAGAGCAGCAACCTTCTCAGGCCAAGTGCCTTTTTAACAGAAGGCCCCTTTGCTCTGTGGATGTGCAAGCATTGTGTAATCATGAAACCCTCGTTATAAACATCTGTGCTTTGTTTTTTTTTTTTTTTTTTTTTTTTTTTTTTTCCCCAGGAACATGCCATGATTCAGGAATATTGGGTAATTCATCACAATACCGTCTGCTTGAAAACCGGAGTTGTCAGAGCAGGTGGCTTAGGGGTGAAGTACAGCAAACGCCCTCAGGTTTTGCTGCATGACTACATAGTAAGTACAGAAAGTAATCTAAAAATAATATGAGGTTCAATATGATTTGATGTTACTTACCTACATCTTTGTAGGGATACAAATTAAAGTTTTGAATCCAACAGTACTCTTGAAACACTAATGATGTTCAACTATTATGAAACTTTATTTTGCATGAAAGAATTATTCTTCATCAGTAGCCTCCATTAGTTTTTTGCCAGCATATTCTGCTTATGATTATTCTGCCCTAAACAGTTTCCTGGTGTACTAATCTGTCTGATAAACTCCTCTCTTCTTCCTCTCACCTTTGCACCAAGGAAATCATACAAGCTTGAAACAACACTGACTTTTCCCAGACCCTTTCTACGTATCATGCAGTAGCATTTTAACAATGAAAACAATCTGTAAGTGGATTTTCCTTCAGCACAGGTTGCAGCAAGTTGAACAGGAAAGGAAAACGTCAGTGCACACAGGCAGAACGTGGCACCGCAGGCAGGCACCGTGCACATCGGTTTGGCAGAAGAGGCACTTTACCAGTCACAGGAACATTGCGATTCTCTGTTCATTCTCTCCCTTTTGCCTGAAGGCAGGTTCCGTACAAAATGCACAGAGACAGCCTGCAACCTGAAGGACTTTCTATTTATCAGTCCAGAGATACCGGGAAATTAAAAGATGTGCCCAAGATCATAAGGAAGACTGAACTGCATCCAGACACACAGAGCATTAAAACATCACCTTTGGTTTGTTTTAAATCCATGAGTTTTATAGGTTTTCTCTCAAAGTATTACTGAAAGTTGAAGTTGTTTTTTTTTTGTTGGTTTTTTTTTTTTTTTTTTTTTTGTTTTTTTTTTTGATAGCAATCTTGAATAAGAGCAGCATTTCCATCCATTTTTCACGGTAAACAAAATTCATCCTTTGAGATTCAGAGGCCACATTTTCTAAAAGTCACAAAGGCAATGATCAGGAGGAGTTCCTGCCAACTACTCCAGGGCTCCTCAGCTGGTGGATACACCATGGGGAAGGAGAGCCACTTCTGAGCTCTCTGCCCAGGAGCTGCCAGTGCCTGTTGTTGGAGCCACCACTGCAGCTGGGAATCTTCTGTGCACAATAATTAATCATAATAAAGGTTGTAGTGGGGATTTGGTCTGGGGATTTGGTCTGGAAGTGGATTCCAAAGGCACAGATGGAGTATTATGGCATTAAGAGCCTGCATTTTTGCCAAAGCAGCAACTTGCTTGTATGGGGGGGGGGGGGGGGGGGGGAACACCAACCTACAGGTAGGCAGGCAGTCACCACTAAGCAGGTTTTACACGGTTTGCCTTTCAGCATCTCCAGCATTACCTAGCCTGCAGGGACATAGCTTTAATAAAACGTCAGCACATTTCCCAGGGCCACGGGAGAAATGATGTACAATGGCTAAGGTTTGCTCAGTGAAGACATTTAAGTAATTTTAACTTTCATGTTCATGCAAAACATCTTGTCAGCAGCTGATGAAAACTACCTAAGATTTTAAATGTCGCACAAAGAAATGCAGATGCCTGTGGTGTTTCCTTTCTGGTTAAGCACACTTGTACTTATATTAAATATGAACTCTCCTCCCCAGTGAAAGGGCATTTACCAGTGTTTAGGATTTAACCATGCGAAAAGTGAAGGACAATTTGCTAACTCATGTGCTGCCTTGTTTCTCTTATTCCTTTTATTCTCACCCCCAATTTTTAGTCAGCTACTCTCATTGTTGCCAAAAAATGCGCAGTGATGTCTTTAAACACAGAGTATAAGAAGGTTTTTTTTTTCCTAATAAATTTTAATTGTAGCAGTAAAACAGCAAAATAAAATAACAGTAAGAAAAACAATCAATAAATCTGTACAAAAAAATTAAGCGCTGGGGCACAAACAAGAAAAGCAGCAGAGCCAGAGCACTTTATAGAGAAACCTGGAAGCTACGTCAAGAGAAGATGGGCAAGCTATGAAATGTGTGTGAGGTAATTGCACCATAACAGACAGGAAACAGGATGTATGACCAAAGGGAATGTAAGTGAACTGAGCCAGCTCTTTTCTATTCTTCCCAAATCGTTGTCCTTTTAAATTCCTCTGTGTCACCATGCAAAAGATTTTGAGGCAAAGCTTCAAAGCTTAGAATGATGTTTCAGTGATTTGAACTTCTCCAAAATGGAAGGAGGAAAAAAAGAAAGAAAAAAGAAAAAAAAAAAAAAAAAAAAAAAAAAGGAATAAGAAACCCTGCATTTTGTATACCACTGGATCCTGATAACTGGCTGTTTCATTGCTCCTGCTGGTCTGCCCTACTCTACTTACTGTTGCAGCCATAGTGTGTCTACGGGTACCTCCCTACCCCAATACCTGTGGCCAGACGTGTTCAGCTGGTCCCTGCAAAACAGCCCAGGAAGACCATCTGCTTGGCAAGTAAAAAACAGGACTGTGCACAGCCAGTACATAACAGCCTTCAGAACAGAGCCAGAGTGAATACAAATAAACATTTGTTTTGGAAGATCAACTAGTGAGTCAATAGGATAAATATCTATAAGCAATATCGATATCTATTACATGTGCTGGTGCCTGTTCTGTGGGATAAGAGCTTCTTACCCCTTTAGCAATCCAGGTTAAGCATCTGAAGACAACCCCTGCTAAAGAAGTTGGAGGAATTTTCAAGCTCTTCTTTTGGTATCTCTGGCTGTGGGATGAGCTATCAAAGGGCTCTTCAACAAGGATGTTATTGTCCATCCAGTATGCTACACTTGAGCCAAAACATGAGCCAGTTTAGGAATAGTTAAGTGGAGATTTTCCAGCTTAGCCATTTCCACTATGGATGCATATTCAACAGCAGAGGTTACAAAAGAGCTTCCTGTGCCTTGGTGGGTAATTATTTAGTAAAGTGACTGAAAGACAGACATATTCCCTCCTCACCTAAAGACAGAGGGAAAACACACTGCTAAAGCCATGACGTGGTCCAACAATATCACTTGAACAACATCTGAGATTCTCCAAGCATAGTAAAAGCCCCCACACCTGCTGGAGATGCTAGTAACACCACAGTGACCACTCAGTCCAATGACAATAAGCAGTATTTGACATAACGAGTGCCCAAAGAGCAACTAATTTACTGATTTGTGGTGTTTAGAAATCAGTGTTTCCTATGCCTCATTACTGGCATAAAGGTCTTTACCATTGGCCTCATGGAATTTATTATAGGGCCATTTTATTGTAAATTTATGCAGAAGAATCCTTTCTCACAGAAAGCTATACTGGGTTTTCCCTCCACAGCTGTAGTTTCAATCATGATTGTAGTGGGATGTGCAAACACATCAGGTAAGGGCAGTCCAAATGAAAAAATGTTTTCAGTCTTAAAAAAAAGTGGCATCTGGTGGAAGCAGAAAGATGGGATACACACACTGAAAACCACAAAGCAACATTTGTCAGCACATACAGCTTGTAGCAATGAGACTGTATGGCAACAAAGTTGTGTGAAATGTTTATGGGAAGCTCCTTCCTGTGAGGTGAAAAACAGAGGTGTTTGCCTGAGATAGGGTCAGTGAGAAATGAGGTCTGGAGTTTTTGGCAGGAGATGGCATCTCAATAGCAGGCAAAACAAGAGGTAGGCTGAGGGCAGGCAGTGAGGACGACTCGTTCCACTTGGAGTTCAAGCATGTGTCTGCCAGCTCAAAGTCACATGAAACAAGTCTGATCTTGGCCCACCTTAGCTCATTTCATATCAGTCTCTGGCACGGCATATGGGACAATGTCAGTAAAAATTGAGCCATTAATGCATGGATTTTTAGCACTCCATACAATATGCCTGGCATTGCTGCAGCGCTGCTGGTAGGCAGTACGCTGGCACTGTCACCATGCGATGTGCCAGCACCTACCGCAGTTATTAGCATGTCTGACTTTGACAGGATGCCTTAAGAGTTTCTCTATGGGACAGCTGTTACATTACATCATGTCAGTGCACAGGATAGAGCTATTAATGACTCTTAATGCGATACACTGCATCCTGATAGTGCATACTATTAGGCATCCCTGAATCACTGATATTGATATACCAACCCTAACAGCTCTGAAGATGAATGGTGGCAATGCGTGCTACCCATGTCTGCAACAGTGCATAGTAAAAACATTAGGCAAACACTCCAAATGTTTTAGCTCAAAGGAAAATGATGAAATTTCAAGCCTGAGACTGACAGACCCAACGAATGTAAAAAGTAATCTGAATTTTACTTTCCAGGTGTCCACCTATTCTCGGGTTAATGACTGAGTGTTACAACCAGCTTTACAAAAATATAACGAAAATATTGCAGCTCATTTTCTTGGCAGACTGTTTGCATCACTTTAGTTTAGGAAGCAAACCCTTTTACAATAATCACAGACATGTAAATCAGCCAAAAATTGTGTTTACTTTGTTGCTCTCCAAATTTAAGCTGACCTAAGTGATTTGATACAAAATCTGTAGCAATAAGAACAGAATTCGGTGGACACATATGGCAACACACTGGATTTGTACTACAGAATTGTTACGCCTATGAGGGTGATGATTCACCCTCTAAATGTACTGTAAATGCTGATACAGCATTCATTTGGTGGCACAACTGGCACTGTGAAACTAATACTAATAAATGTTCCCTTCATTTAACATGGAAAAAAAAGAGAGCTTTCTCATAGCCAAGCATGAATACTGGGTACATGCTGATTCTCTGAGTGGGCGTTTGATCCTCAATTGTCAAGATTGGCAGATGTCCCCCTGTCATAAATTAAGTTGTTGCTGACAAATTCCTTTTGGTAAAATGAAAATATGAGGTCGTATTGGCCAATAGCATGGGAAGCAGAGCGGAGGGACTGATCCCACCAGCACTGGTGTGCCTGTGCTGCCCCTGCCGCCACCCAGAAGCAGAGCCTGATGGAGAGGCCTTGGCTCAGAATGGCTGACTTGAGGCTCTCCGTCCAGAAATTAACCCCGTCACCTACTGCATGAGCTGAGCAACAAGCAAAGTATTTGGCAGTGCCTGAACAGATGGGTTATCATTATCAGGTAATGAAAAGGAAGCATATGTGAGAAACAAAGGTATGTTTTTTCAGTAGAAGGTGGTTTTGCACTCATGGTGCTAGGAGGAGCTGTGCTTCAGCACCAGCCTCTTCTGAAGCAGCTCAAACCTCTTTATATGCTGCCAATATCTCCTTTTGCATGGAAGTATAAAAGGCCTTGAATCCTCTGTATCCCTAACTCCAGCTATAACACTAAAATAAATGCAATTTAAGCATGAGCTTAAACAAAACTTTAAATGCAGTAACTGTATGACCAAGTGGCCTAAAGCACTTCACTGCAAGTCATACTTCAGCCACATTCAGGACTAAAGTATAAAGATCAAGAGAGAAACTTAACATTTATTTGTGGTGACCATGATATAAGAATATGTGCTGCATAAAAAGAATGCTACTTCTTGGCTTAAAGTACTTTAGCCTTTCAGTGCCTTCGTAAGCCTCTCTTAAGATACATTTTCTCTCAGATGCAAAGCCATACAGGCTAGAATCAAGGGATTTTTCTGTCAAATTAAGCAGAGCTGAAGAGCCTGAAGAAGAAACTACACTTAGGACCAGCCCCAACATTGGACTGGCACTGCTCTTCTAGCTACAGCCATTTGCTGTTGACCAACTGTACTGGGTCTGGCTGGGATGTTAACTTTCCCTGCAGCAGCCCATACAGTGCTGCGCTCTGCACTTGTAGCTAGAACAGCAGTGGTATCACACCAGTGTTGTGTCTGCTGCTGAGAAGTGCTGGCACAGCATCAGGACTCTCTCTGACCCTCCTAGGGGGTGGGCAAAAAGTGAGAAAGAAACATCAGCAGGGCAGCTGACCTAAACCAACCAAAGGGATATTCCATACCATATGATGTCACACTCAGCAATAAAAGGTGGAAAAAGGAAGAAGAGGGGAGGGGTGGGCTCTCGTTGCAAAAACGTCTGTCCTCCTCCCGAACACCGGCTACGTGCGTTGAGGCCCTGCTTCAAGGACGTGGTCAAGCATCGCTCATTTGTGGGAAGTAGAGAGTAATTTCTTTCCTCTGCATTTCCACATAGCCTTTACTTGTTTTGTTTAGTTTTTCCCTTTCCCCCTCCCTTTTCCCCTTTCCCTTTTTTCCCTTTAGTTGAATTGTTTAATTAATAATAATATTTCCTTAATTATATATATATATATATATATTTTTTTTTTTTTTCCCCTCTTTAATTAAATCATCCTTATCTCAGCCCATGAGTTGTTCTTTCCTTTACTTCTTCCCCTCCTCATCTGAGGAGGGGGAGTGAGAGAGCGGTTGTGGTGTTCAACTGCCTAGCACGGTAAAACCACCACACCAACTTAGTAAGATCTGTAAATGAACTGAAAATTATCTATAGCTTTCAGGAATTTTGTTCAGCAACAACAACAGCACCAGCTGCATTCTTAGTAATAACATTGTCCATTCTTCAAAAATCAAGCAAAATAGGAAATGCAGTTAATTTTATTGGCACCCCTTCCATTTCACTGTCACATCAGAAGGTACACTCTGACCAATGTGACATACCCCAAAGACACAGAAGAAAGAGAATAAATATTATTATTGGTGTTTGAATATTCACTTTATGTTAATGTATTATTTATTTTGTTTGGCTTTATTGTAATAGAAAAAGCCAGCAAGACAATTTTATTTTTCCTGCACACACTTCTCTTTTTCCTATTTTTTTTTTCTTTAAATTTTTGCACAGTGCAAGCAAGTGCAAGCAAGTGCAATTGCAAGCTTTTCTTTTTTAGTTATCTGCCTCTGGCTATTATCTTGGAACAAAAATTCAGACACATTCAGCACAAAACCACATGAACTAGCCGGCCACGACTGTGCCTCGAGGTTTCAGAATCATAGATGTTGGAAAGGAAGAGACCTATTAATTTATCTTTTTGCATATACCCTTGCAGTCTCATCTTTTCTATTTATTCTGAAAACCTCAGGTAAAACAGTATCTTACATATGAATTAATGAGAAACAGCTTCAGTTCTGTCCAGGCAATGAGTTGGCTTAAGGGGAAAGGATAGTCCTGCATTTTCCTGTGTAGATACCTGATCCGATGCATTAGAATAACCATAAACCACCAGGCTGTGCTGTTGCCCTTAAGCAGTATGCATCACCCACAGAGCTACACTACCGCTTTTTAGCTGTTATTTGACTGGGAAGACCCTCAAATCCTAGAAAACCAGAAACAAAACAAGCCTCTCAGACTCATTTTCATCTTGATTTTACAGCTCAGTATATTTCATAGGACTTTGTCTCTCTCTGTAAACCACTGGCAGTGTTTGCTGGCCATGAAATTCAGGTATGAAAATAAATAACCCATCTGCACAGGCTTAGCATGAAAACATTGCAAAGCTGATCTGTGAATTGATGATACATTCTGTGCAGTTTCCAACAAGCCATTCCTTAATGTTTGTCACTGCAGCTTACTATCACTGCTGCATTCCCTACACACACACAGGCTGTTTTAGTTTTTCAAAGTTACATGTTATTTCAAAAATCAGGAGTGTACTGAGGACAGGCTGCAGGTGACACCTTAAATAGGCAGAGGCTGGCCAAGATGCTGACCATCCGGTCTGTTTTCAGTGGTAGCAGTATTGCTGTTTGCATTAGACTAATCATTTGAATGCTGGATTAGCCCGTATTGTTCTCAGACTATTTTTCAGATTATCCTCCCTGATATTTTATAGCTGAGCTATTTCTTTTCCTCCTAACTTATAAACAGATTTAATTATTTCAGTCTCTTACAGATGGTATTCAAAGAACCTTCTCTCAGGTTCCCCAACAGCCAATTTAATATTTTGTTTCTATAGGACTGATCAGCCCTGACAATAGTGTGATTCAAAATTATTTTTCCACTCTGTGACTAAATAAATGTTAACTGGAGAGAAGTTGTAACATCTTCCATTCAATACCAGAAAATTTACATAAAGAGAATGTGTATAGCCATGCTGAGTCTGTCCAAAGGTAAAACATCAAATGCCAGAGAAGTCTGGAAAATCAAAGTATAAGAACAGAGTAGATTTAATTATGCTTGTATAACTTCCCAGCAAGAGAAAAAAAAAAAAAAAAAAAAAAAGTCTCAGTGAGAGTTGATATTTTTGTATCTGAGATAATTTTTCTTCACTGAAATTGTCCAAGCACTTTCTGAAGCCTTGTAAACACATCTAGCATCCAGAACATCTGGCAACAAGATCACAGAATCATAGAATGGTCTGGGTAGGAAGGGACCTTAAAGATCATCTAATTACAAGCCCCCTACCATGGGCAACCTTCCACTGGACCAGGCTGCTCAAAGATCCATAGCGTTAAGTGCGAGCCATGAAAAACTGTACCTATTAGTTTATACCTGAACCCACCACCTGTTAATTTTACCCATGAAAGTATAAAGAAAACTGGGCTAAGGTTCAAGGTTGGATGCTGATACTTTCCTCTAATAAAACTAGACAATTAGGTGAGATCAGTTTTAGGAGTTTGTGACACAAAAGACAAGAACATTCCACGTGTATTTTTGTTTTTGATTTTCCCCTGTGGAAATACAATTTCATACTTCTAAAACTAATATAAGAAGCAGTATAACTCTTGATCATCAGAAGGATACGATATCCATAAGATATCTTCTGTGTTAAATAACAACAAAATCCAGGAACCCAAGTCTTTAAACCTGGACAAAATAACTGACAGTCACACTAGGAGATGATTTACTTTCATTTTATATTCCACCTCCCTAAGCATTTTCCTGTGTGTTGTCTTAACATTCCCAAATCTTTCCGGATAATTCCCCAGCTACACTTAAACTTTTTGCTTGCTTCTGGAGAAGTTTTTCCATGCTGTCTGCTTTCCTCCTTGAAGGATGCAGCAGACAGTGCCTTCCGTCTTCCCATACAGTACTCAGAGAAAAACATCTTTTAGGTCAGAATAAAAAGAAGAGGGAAAAATACACCTCTTCTTTCATTGTGGGAATTTGCTGGAGCACAATTCATTCTAACACAAGACACAAGAAATGTAACTCAGTTATTCAGCTTCCATCAGGGCGCTGGCAATGCCTTGATTTATGGATCACATGTGAGTTGCAGATGACATGCCACAAGGTTGATTTCTCTCCCAAAATAGTCTCCCAAAGAATACAAACAGATTGTTAGCTACGGTAAAGCACAATAGCAATGTTGTAGCCTGCTTCTATCTAGTTTAAATGAGTATCTGTCCATTCAGGAAGGAGGTAATTATATGTTGAGGGTTTTCAGATTTAACACTGTCTAAATTCTTATCTGAGAAGCAACTACTGCTATGTCAAGCCCAGTATCTTAGACTGAGTGATAAATGTGAATATAAAACTACAGGATATTTAGAAAATAAAGAAATTGTTAAAAATCCCCCATGTTTTGAAAGGTTAAAAATCTTTCCCTGCAAATCTGTTCAGTGCCAGCCAAAAAAAAAGTTAATAGAGAATAAAAGAAGACCTGAGGAGACCATTCAGTTGTAGCTTTAGAAGGCTTATGACACAATCCATCACCAAAGCCCATTATGGAAATTTGATAACTACAGGGTAAAAGGTAACTTTCTGCCATGGATTAAAAACTGTTCATGAGATAGGGAAAACAAAGGAGAAGAAAAAATAGCTAATTCTTGACATACAGAGAGGTTAATAAGGGAGTGCCCCAAAGCTTGCTGCTGGGACTGGTTTTTGTCACTTTAAATCCCAAGCATAATGTAAAAAGTGCTACCAGCCTACTCAGCAATTTTTATGTGCTTCTCTATTGCAATGAATACTTGTAGTTGCTTGTTTTAGATCATGCTCATGAGCCTGTATGCCTTAACTGGTAATAGCACCCTCAAGACTATCAGGGCACGCATAGAGGAAGCTTAATCTCGATGTGGTTACACTTCAGTAGAAATGTCCCAAGGGAAGAATCTGTGTTACTTGTGATTGTTCATAAATCAGAACAAAGACAATTTTCTTTCAAATCATTCAGTGAGTCTGAAGCTCTGCAAAGCAGATAAAATATTTTTTCCCTTTTTACAGGAAAAAATAAAAAAATAAAAAAAAATGTGGGGTGCATGCTGCTGCCGTGGAAGAATTTGCTAGTGCATCTGAATGAATTCAGCATCAAAAAGATTATTTAAATACCAGGTCAACTCAGCCTTAAAGGTTTAAGTCATACCATGGATTTAGGCAGACTTTCAACATGGAAGTAAAGGCATAAAGCTCATTTTTCCAGTAAATATAGCCAGTTAGGAAAAAATGGTAGTTGAAGATTCAGACAGGTGAATAGGTGAATATTCTTTAATCTATCAGTACAGATATTAATGGATTCAGTGACGGTTGTTTAATTATCAAAACAAAAGTCTAAACAACACCTCAGTAAAAGTGTCTGCTTATTCTTTAAAAGCAGCCAAAAATAGTTAATGTGTTGCAGATTACTAGTAGCAAAAGGATAAACCCAATAAAAAAAGTTTGCTGTTGTTTCACATGCCCTTGATCTTGAATTGAGTTTCAACCATATCACAGAAAACATAGAAAACATTCAGAAGAAACAAAACAGAAATGCCTTCTAGGCAACAAGAGCTTTAAAAAGTGTTAAAACAGTTTTACACCCGATTTTGCTCCTTTTTGACCAGCAAAACCAGCACAAGTCTTTCAACCATGCAGCATCTAAAAAAGCTGAGAAATTGCTCTGGTCACATAGAGAAATCTGGCTCAATTATCCAATGCACATATATCAAGATAAAAATACTAACTACAATGAATACTCATGTTTCAGAACATGAATTGATTAACAGTTCAGCCAAAAAGTTGGCTTTGTGCTATATTTCATATTAAGGCATCATGGCAGGGGGAATTGGCAGAAAGCGAAGTCGAACATTTCATTCCCATTGTCAGCTGATGAAGCAATGATCTCAGAAAATCAGTTCCCTTATGCCAATACATACTGATGAATGTGAATATGTAATGTTTTCATGTGCATTACAAATAATGTTGCTTACTGTAGGCCACCTAAAATATCTAATTTTTCTAAAAATGTGATTGGAAGGCTTCCCATCACACAAAGTACATTTACCCTTTTCAGAATAATGTAGAGCTGAAGTCAATAATTGTATTTTATTTCAAGTTTTCTGAAACACATGCAAAGCATTTGCCTTCTATTCACAATGCGAGATTAGCAGTTGTGAAGTCTTGACGGTCCCTGCAGGGGAACATAAGGATATCAACATTTGATTTCCACCTAGAAAAGAAGAGAGATCCTACCCATGATCTTATTGGTATCGATGGGGACATCTACAAAATTAAATATATATATGTTGACAAATTTTTTTGAATTTGTATTCTTCAGCATCTCCTTTTTTCTTATGCTCAAATACATTTATGAAGGTAAGGCTGAGGATACTACTTTAGTTTGTTAGAAATTTAGTTTCTCCATTGCCTTTAGTGTTATTTAGCTGTTAAGAACACTTTAATTAAACTTCAAGGCCTACTAACTGTAATAATCTCAAAAGCATGTATTTGCTGGAGCAGTTATAAGAAATTATTATATATAATTTTACTCATTGTGTGATTAAATATGTTATAAATTATATAAATGCAGTTTCTTGCCCACTCTGCTCCTAACATTTGAAAATCTCAGTCACTAGATTAGAAATTACTCTCATTTCCAGATTAATTTTATACGCAACTATTTTTATTGCATGTTACCATTTTTCTCTTATGTCAATATTAACTTTTCACCTCCTGGATATTTATTTGCTGTAAAATTTATAAGGAAACACCTGCACCATCTGCATCATTTTTCTAAGCTGAGCCAACCTGTTTCAGTCTACCAGATTTGGGGGTATAGGAAAGAATTTGCTTTCTCCTCACCACCCCAATAAGCCTTGTCCATTCTAACTTTACGGGAAATCATCATTATTGACATAGAGGAATCAGAAAGATATGCACCATTATTGGAAAGTACATCAATAGCTTATATTTCATGCCTTATTTCTGTACTATTCCACTCAAACTATCCTAAATTAACAAGAGCTGTTGAATGTTACTGTTTGTCCTCGAATACGTGACTTTGTTTGATTTGACATTGCAAAACAAAATAAGCTTGTATGATAGTTTGAGATGAACACAGGTGCAGAGATACTGGCAAATTCTCCAAGATAATTTTGCTTTCTGACTGCTCTGCCACATTTCCTTGGCTGCTCTGAACTTGCACAGGGTTCAGTTTTGCAGGTCTTGAAGTCATCAACAACTGTATGTTGTGTGCTGCTGTATTATTACATTCTTATTTGAAAAAGAAAGCAAATCCATAGTGGGTTTGGCATTGTAGAGTAACATACTTAGCTGAAAATAAAATCTATACTTTTTCTTCACCATCCTAAAATTTCATCTTGTTTCTTTGAAACCAGGCTGATAGAGAACAGCCCATCAAAAGCAGTGGAGCCAAGATGTTAAAAAAAAAAAAAAAAAAAACTAGAAATCAAATAGCACCCCACCCCCAACTTTTTGAAAAGCTGTTATTCTATGTGGACATGCAGGGCCATTGCACTCTTTAGAGTCATTCCTCTGTCCTTCCTTGCTTGGTTTACAGGGCCCCCAGTGACCGTTCTTCCCTCCAGGCTCAGCAGCCCCATCCATTTTGCAGCTGTTTTGGCACTCTGGTAAGAGAAGTGAGGGAAGAGCACTTCTTGCACTGGGAGCAGGAACAAAGAAGCAAAGGAAGCAAAAGCACGACAGGTGCTGCCAAATAGGGCTTGAATGACCTGGAGCAGGCCAGGAGCATCAAGACCTAATTTGTGCATTATTTGCGTTACAGCACCATCACCAGACAATCTGCTAATGTGCCATCTTTGCACGGAAAGGAGGCAAGAGGGATTGGTACCCAGAACCTCTTGTCTCACCCTTTTGCCTGATTTCCATCTCACTGCAGTGTCACGGTATCCCTTTCACCTGGTAGGAAGCAAACTGCTTTGACTCAGAGCAGGAAGCAGCAGCACTCCCCATCAGCAGCACCCACATAAATACACACACAACCCTCAACAGAAACAGTCTCAGACTTTTTTTTTTTTTTTTTAATCTTGTGCAGAAAGCTGCTTTGTATAATTCCACAATGACTGAAAAGATCTTCAGGGGAAAATACATCCCTATTAAAGTCAGTCACTTTAAAAACATGGAAAGAAAATTGCAATCAAACTTCTGCCAGAGAAGAACAGGCATAGAGAAGGAAGAAAAGCCTTTCTAAGAGTTTTACAGCTGGGAAAACCTAGAAGCATCATTTTTTCAGAATCCATAGAAATGCAGATTTGCTGCTTGTTCTCACTAAAACAAGTATGCTGGCTTTAAAATACCTGTTGTGGTACAAGTACAGAGATATTTACGCAAAGATTTAAAATATGAAGAGCCCAGGGAGCCTGAAGCCGTCTGACAGACCAGCCTGATATATCTGGGATCCAAATGTTGGCTGACCAGGAGCAAATGTATAAACTGAGATTAATCCCAGAAGGAAGAAAGCAAAGATTTAGCTAACCACTGCTGCGGGATCATGTGTGTTAATCAGACTCATTACCTACAGCACTGACCTCAGCACTACATTAATTGGTGATTAACTTTACCCCTGTTACAGCTAAGTCTGAGCCCATCGTGTGCTTTTTGAAGGAGTGTGGATGGAGTTGGGGTCAGCTGGGAGAAAAGGGAGGGGAGAAGGGAAAAATTGAGAAGAAACTCACGTGTGGTGAAGGAGGAATAGCCATTCCTTGGTGCTTCACTTCAAGCAGTGAAATGTCAGATGCATTACATTAATTGCTGTAAGTTTTAACTGTGAGAGCTCCAGGATACCAGCAGTGTTTTGATGAGCTGTGAGTGGGGATGAGCTCCAAGCAGCCTCCTCTCACAGGAGGTCTTCCCAAGCCTAGCAGAGAGGAGCAGCACCTTGCAAAGCCACCATCAACTAACAGAGAGCTTTAGGGTCTGAGGTTTGCTATTTCATGGCATGACTTCAGAGCAAAGAAAACTAAGTCTGAAGCCTTATTATACATCTCACCCCTATTGCCAACACTTACATGCCAATGGAGTAGCAGGAAATCAGCTGAGTGTTTGCTCTATTTCTTCTGTTGCACAAAGGCTGTCTGACGGCATTATCAGCTAGAAAGAAATAGCTGCAAACTGCAGTGTAAGTGCATTTATTATGGCTGGATTTTTGATGATTGGAAAATTCCTGGTGGGAGCTAATAGAAGCAAGCATCTGACATTTAAAAGATTTTAATTCCACCTTGATGTCCTGCTAACACTTTAAAGAGAAAAGAGTACATGCAGTTTCATTCTACACTGATGCATAATGTTCCTCTGATTTGGTTTACTCTGCCTAATGCTAATTCTCACTCCAATATTCCTGTGTAGTTTTAAGGTTGATGTTTATTTTTTTTTAACCATAACAGATTTAGGAGTTGTCTCTTCCAGCACTGTTAAATCCTACACCAGACACTTTTATATTGGGGTGACCCCACATAAACTGGGTACAAACTACCTCAGAACTCCTTTTCATGTGTCTGTATGTGTTGTAGTCACTCTGTGTCCTCACAGTGTGAGACAGAATTATCTACATACCCTTCTTTGGTTGTCCATAAACAGATGTATTCATAAATATTGCAGGGCTGCTCTAGTAAGGCAATTAACCAGCTCTTTGTTCTCCTAGAGCACGCTTTGCATTTCCACCACCTATCCATACATGGAAAGGACCAACAACATGACGTTTTTAGCCATTAGTAATTACTTAATGGCTCCTGCAGCAGAGGGCCCCCAGTTTCCAATTTAATCTTTTATCCATTGTCTTTGCACAGCTCAAAGCACAGCACCAGGTATGTCCAGGCCTGGTCTGGTGCCAGATGCTGCCCTGGCAGGATCAGCAGCAAGCTCCTAGGCTGTGTGGGGGAAACAGTCCCAGGCCCAGGCCTGGCTGGCATCACTCCCCTTATCTGCCCCCTACAATATCACACCCATGACGTTCCAACACATTAACAAAGAAATAGGGGTGGGGGGAGCAGCAAATGCTTACTCACTCAGATATCCCTGTCAGATCAAAACAGAACTTCCACCTCCACAGCTTTAAACACTTTTAGCTGAAAATAAAGCAGAAAAGACAAACCTCAAGAACTGATTTTCCGTCTCGCTGCTTCTTTCCTTCAGCAGAAGAGCATTCTCAGACCAATCAAGGACTGCCAAGTAGCCAAGCTCCTTATATCTGCAACTGCCCTGCTGTCAGATAAGCAGCAAGTTTAAGGGGCCAGGAGTGTTACGTGACTCAGAGGATATGCTACTTCTTATATGTAAATAATTTACTTAAATAATGACACAAACAACTGAAGGAAACACATGTATTTCTGCACAGCTTTGATCACTTATCTGTGCCTTCCCTACTTTACCAAGACCTTTACCTGTGACGGTGTACTTTTATAGCTGCTGATATGAAGGCAGTTCTTTGCTTGTTTTAAACTTCTTTCCAGGAACTGGAATGAGGATGTGGAGATTTTTTTTTTTTTTTTTTTTCTTTAAGCACTTCACAGTTTTAATTCACAGGGTTGATTTGCCATCTGAGCAGAATATGATAGATTCCACCTTGCTTTAATTAGAAATTTAGAGGTATTAAAATCTAACATAATGTTGGGTTAGTCATCAAACTCATTTATTCAATGTTTATATTTGGTCTTCCGTGTCTGTATGAATGTGGGATGCCAATTCACTATCTGGGACTGAGAAATGTGTCTGTCTGCTAGTGCCCTGGTCAGCTAACTGCTGGGGCATTGAACTGCTTTCTTTTCCATGTTGTATTTTCTGATGGAAATAATAATAATATTTTTTTAAAAAACAAATGTACTTTCCGCATTTTTATTGAATCGAAAATCAAATCTTACTCTAAGAATAAATATCTGAAAAATAATTCAAATTGAAGAGTGTCTACTGTTCAGCTTTTGCCAGTATTCAATGTTGTAAATCTCATGCTGTCACTAGATTGTATCTTCTGTCCTGTCTGTATTTGCCATATGCTTTATAAACTCCTAAGCCTGAGCCTTTATGCCCTGAGTTTTGACCATCTAAAGCAACACCAAGGACTTAACCTGGAGATAATGTCTGACTCACTCCAGACACTCACATGATCATTCCCAGACTGCTATGATGCTTTGGAATCATTTAAGTAAAACCTAAACATAATTTGTTCCATGGTAAATTATAAAAGTGTGTTTGCAGCAGAAGTAGGCACAGACACACCAGCACTGTTAGCTAACTTGGTTAATGATTAACAAATAGCACAAGGAATATTAGTGGTGACTCAGATTGCAAGACTTCTCAGGAAGACGGGTGCTGAGATGCATGTGGATCTCCCAGCTCTTACCAGGATGTTTTCAAGTTTTAGAGCTACGCTGATAGGTCTTCCTTGCTGTCCTTTTTTCTAGGACCCTTCGTGCTGCTCGGACAGGTCTCCTCCCTGTTGCAAGCTTGTTCCTTGCTGTAGCCAACAGAGCTACTGACCTGAGTCTTCCACATAGTGTTTCCCTGCTCAAGATCTGACTATACTCAGTCAGACATTTGCTGCTCAAGAATGATTCTGTTCTGTGCCAGCAGATTTAGCCAGGATTTTTTATTTAAAGGTATTTAAATTTAGGATGTGAAAATAACAGATGCATTTTTAGCTTTCTGTAATACTGTGGTTAAAACAGCTAGGGGACACCAAAAGAGCCTGTGATGAGCAGAGTCCTAGGAGAAGCTGAGTGCAGCAGGCATGTGGTTGATAATCAAAGAGGTGAGCATGTTCTGCAAGGAAAGCTGGCACAAGAAAATGGTTTTTAGGATGGCAAACTCATGAGGAAACCAGGCACAGTTTTTTGTTGTTGTTGTTGTTGTTGTTGTTGTTTTTGATTTGGGATTTCTGCTTATTTCTACAATATTTAATAAAACATGGCTTGATTTATGTAAATAAACATTGTTGCACCCAAGACATGCTTCACTAATACCAACTGTGTGTTACTTTACTGAACTGGACTGCTGGAGTTTCTTATTCTGATTATTACTTTATGAAAAACATTCATTGAGACTATGATATTTCACATAGAGATATTAGGTTTATTTTTCTATATACGTTAATATAGTTCTGCCTTTCAGTATTATAACTTGGAAATATAATCTTCCCACACTTCATAAGACTTCACTGGTAGTTTGATATGTTTATATGGTAATTATCATTTAACTTAATTCTTTTATCAACTAGATTAATTCTTTAAGTAATGTAAACAAACTTCATACTACATTTTTTTACACTGAATATTTCTGGTATGATAAAATGAGGCATATTACAAGTCAAGGTTGTTTTTGTTCAACCAAAACAACCACATTAATTCTAAATTCACTGTAAACAAGAAACAGAATAAATGTTTTCCAAGTAGAAAAACAAATCTGGCAAGGAATAAAACATAATCATTCTTTTAAATGCATAACACAAGTGTGCAGAAACACAGAATTTCCGTTTTGAAGAATGACAGAATATTTCACGGTTTATGGTGGTAGTTTTTTTCCACGCATTTTGAGCTGATTCTTAATCTTAACCAGCCTTAGTCATTAATCTGATTAATTTTAGGTATTTATAAATTGTCCACATATCCAAACCTGTTTTTTTTTTGTTTGTTTGTTTGTTTGTTTGTTATTCTGATCTGAACTGGGACTGATTTGAATGTGTTGTTTTTGTCAGTTTGTTTAGACAAGCACGACAGTCACTGACTGAATTTACCTGAGGATAAACTACAAGCACTTCAATAATCTGACGTGCATAATAGTGTGGTTCCACTGATGTCATTGATACTATCATAGTTTATATATGGATCAGAAGATTTATTGGTTTTAATAACTTACCAGCAGATGATTTTTCACATCAGTATTTCCTTGATTTCAAGTTAATGAAAGTAATCTCTTGAACTATATTTGCATAAACCACATAGATTTAGTTTCTTATTTTTTTCCTTAGAAAATAGGTTTTCCAGACCTCTTAATATCCTTCTTCTGATCATTTCCAATATAAGTCTGGAAATTGGACTGAAGAATTAAACAGACCATTCCAATAACTGTCTCACCACTACTACATGGACAAATACCACTGTTTCCCTATTTTCTGCTGTGCAATTATGCCTCCAGGTGTTGTACTAGGGCTTTATATTCAGCTTATCTCTGATCCTTGCTTCTTGCAGTGCAGGACAATTTGATTTTCTAGGCTTAAATGCATATATTTGTCAATGTTTGTTTATAATAAAAAAAATATATATTTTATATTAAAATTTTATTTATGCTTACCCCTGGCTAGCCTTCACCAGATTTTTTTTTAATCCCCTATTACTTTTACATTATTTTCTTAAATTTTGTAATGATATCATCATATTAAGACAGGTTCCTGTCTGAACCGACTAGAAGACAGTTTTCACTATTATTGTAAACTGTAGTAGTGTATTAGATCTACAAATTGTGCATTAATGTTTCCTAAGACTACTGAGAATACCAGTGTGAGCAAAAGAGTTTATACATTATCAAGTGCTGAGATAGATATAGTATGTATCCTCCATTGCTGTAGATTTTCATACTGAACTTGAAATGATTGAATTTATGATCATTTATACCAAGAAAAATTTGTATTTCCTAAGTTTGTAACTATGTATCTATATTTTAATTTGCCTCTTTAGCAATGAAAGAAAAAACCAACCAACCAACCAACCAAACAAACAAACAAAAACAACAACAAAAAAAACTTCCTTATTTGTCATTGAAACTTTTTCTTTGCTTCCTACTTTTGGTATAGAAATGGGAACTAAAATACAGAGATTGGGAAATGGCAGAAACTGCTGAATATTAATAGCTACCTGTCCTATAATGAACTGTGGTATTTCCATAAATCCCAGTTCTTTACATTTTCTTTTTTTAATGTTTTTGCATTACATTTTTTTGCGAAGTGAATTAGTGGACACAGCCAAAGAACTGCATTGATTAATCAAATTAACTTATCAAATTTAGAAACTAAAAGCTATGAAAGGAATTTGACCAGAGAAAAAAAAATCCCTGAGAAAAAATCTTACATCATATCCATACCTATGGCTGGTATTTCTGTCAGAACACAAAGTAACCTAAGACTCATGGTAAAAAAAAAAATCTTCAGCTAACAGATCTTTGGGATACTGGTAAAAATATTCCCGTTTCCTACCTTGTTAACCTCTACATAAGGGAGAAAAGTTCAAAGATATTGACTTGAGTACTAGATTTGATAAAAGACTATAATCTTAATCAGAGAGCGGTAAAAGTAGAGAGATTACATGATCAAAAGGTAAAAAGAGTATTTATTCCTTTTTAAGAGCAATTTATCCTTGCTATTTCTGCTTCTCCTGATGTAGACTTTAACACATGAAACTTGTACAGGAATTGTCTGGAAGGTACTAGTCTTTTTAAATCAAATATTTCATAGAATTGTAAGGAATAAAAAAGAAAAATTACTTCCTGCATTTCAGTAGCCAGCATTCAATCTGACTTTTAAGAGTCCTAAACCACATGACTTCCATCTTTTCTATTATTCAACAGTTTAATATGCTGCATTTCCTGATATTTACATCAAATGTCTTTCATTCTGTGTAATGTATCTCTTACTTGTTAAAATTGTACTTCCATATAATAAAGTGAATAATTGCCTCTTTTCCAATCTCATACCTTCAGACACTTGAAGTTATTGTGTTCCACTTACTGCTTACTTGCCTAAACCATAACCACTTCTCTTAATTTTTCTTCCTACCTCAGTTCTCACCAAAATAAATAAATAAATAAATAAATAAATAAATAAATAGTTTCTTCAGTATCTTCTCTGATTTCCATACAATTGATCAACTTTCTAAGAGTGCATTTCTCATAGTTGCTTACAATGTCCATGACAAGTTTGCAGGAAATCCCTGATTTGCAATTGCCAAAATCCTTTGAAATCAATGGCCAGACTTCCATTGGCTACAAAGGGCATTGGATCCTGGAGTTACCTTTATATTTTTTATAGTTCCTGTGACATTTACCATCTCTCTTCTTGTCCATTACTACAGCTTCTTTTTCTATACTTCTTATTTTAATTATTCATCTTCCAATTTGCTATTATTTATATCTATATATATATATATTTAATAAAACCATTTTATTCTGTGGTTGAATCTCTTTTTGGCCAAGTTTCATCCATGTTTCTAATCAGTTCCTTTTTATTTCACAAAGCAACACATGCCTTGTTGGCATTTTAAATCCTCTAGAATAAGCATAATCTCTGCATTTCATTAAGATCCTTTTTACACCTGTTTCTAGATCACTAATGAAGATATAACTAAACCTGGAGTAACAATCAGTATGTTACCCCACTGGACGTGTCCAACCATATTGTTACACAGCTGTTTATTGTAACTTTTTTTTTGTCTTTTACCTGATATTCAATCCACACAAAATTGTCTCTAGCCAAGCTGACTTGAATTAATTTTTCAATTAAGATTTCATGAGACAGCATCAAATGCTTTACTAAAATCCAAGTATCTGTCAACTCCTACACTATTTGTTTTCCTCCTTCTGTTTGAAGCTCATTCCTTCCACTTCTGCATGCAAGGGTAACAAAAGCTGTTCAATATGCAGAGTGCATTAATATTGGTATTTTTTGTTTTGCAAAATAAGCCAACACTGCAGTGTACTTGCCAACAGGTAGACTTGAATTGCCTGTTTGCCTAGCACCATTTGGCTCAGGGTTTGCAGCTCTTTGCAGGGTGACTCCAGTGTATGCTGAAGAGACTATGTTATTCTAATAAAAATCACTTCGGTTTACACAGCTTAAAAAAATCTTCTGTCCACTCCCTAACATCATACACAAAGCAGCAGATGAATTTGGTGTAGTACTTGTTTTTGCTGATTTTATGCCATTGAGGGAAGTTCAACTACAGCCATCTCATGAATGTGGCATATCCAAGCCCATAAATACAGGCTTCTACAGGCTTCTTAAGCATGGGATGCTGTTTCCCAAGGGTTTAGGGATTTGAATTTCACCAGTCTCATTCTTGTACATTAATCCTCTGGTATTTCTGTTGCTTTCGGAAGGACTAATCCTGCAGTGAAGATTTGCTTTTTCTTAATTAAAAAATGTATAACCTGGACAGTTTAGAGCTATCTGTTTCTCTCATGGAGAGGAGGTAAGGAAAAGACAGTAGCCCATTGTAGTGTCTTTATATTGGCATATTATTTACAATCTAGTTAATTCCTCTCATTCATTGAGAACCGTCATGAAAGTGATTGCTCTTGGTTATATTAACTTAGCATATCCTATATCTGTGCTCATTACAAAGAAGGTGAAGGTGTGTTGTAATGAAAGAGATGGTTCCTATGAACCAGAACATATCAGTCATGTCTAAACCACCAGTATCTCCAGGCTTTAGAATGGATTTCAAATGAATTCATAGAGTTTATAATTATAAGGTGTTTCTTCATTCATTCTAAAAGAATATTACCAGAAAGACGCTTTATATTCAAACGTAATTTAAGGGAACCAACAGGCAAGGTTTTGAACAATTAAAATTCATTCTTCCATGAGAAAAATAAAGAACAACAATGAATGCCCGCTTATGCTGCAGCCAGAAATTTAGATTAAATGGTGAAGGGTTGTGTGTTTCTTTTAAAAAATCATATCTGAATCTATGAAAGATTTAAGGAGGTCTTTGAATAATGAAGAAAAACTCTGAAATTAAAGAAACCCGATGGCTTTTATTTTATTGCAAGTATATTTTAAGACTTGACAGCAGTTGCAGTGTTCCCCTAATTTTTGCTATAAAAGGGAAGTAAAACAACAGTTTATTGTAGCAATACTTCATAGTGCCCTACTTCTGTAAATTGTCTTTAAACTCTAGGGTAAGGATGGAACATTCATGTTTTTAAATTGGATACAAAAGCAGTTTCTATGCAGTGGCTGCTGTAGCATAAATTGCTACATAGAGACTACCAAATATGTTTAAACATACTGATGCTCAGCAAGATTTTTGTTTGTTTGTTTTTTCCTTGCTTTACCTGCCATGCTTATAGTTTGTGCTCCCTTTAAATGCTTTCTAATGTTTCAAAGGTATAGTGCAGACCTTCAGAATACTTTATGCTTGTAGGAGGTTGCATAATTCTCCTTGAAACAGACCCAGAACTATCTGAGCTGTCCTAAAGTTTTAAAATGTTTTAGCATAACTAATTTATAATATAAATTGGCTGACCAGTGTGAACCTGGATCTTACACTGCAATTTTTTATGAGGACCTAATGTTCTACCTACAATAATGGAGAGAAAATAGTACTAATTAAACTTTCATCGAAGAGCAGCAGTGGGTCATGAACAATGTCATGGAGGTCATGGACTTTCCAGACCCCACCAAAGCGGGACTAAACGGTGGCTCGCAATTCTTGGACAGGTAATAACAGGCTAATGTATTTAACATGCTGGCTAGTCAGCGTTATGGCCTCGCTGCCTCCCAAGCAGAGCGGTGTCAGCATCTGAAAAAAAGGTCCTGGGACTGCTTGGAGAGCAGCTGAACATTTTGCAGGTGGTAGAAGGCTGCTCATCTCTGCTCAGTATTCCAGATGGCATCAGTAATAATTACACTTAGTGAGAAGGCTAGGAAGGGAGCTGTGCTGTTAAGAAGCCCTTGTGAAAACCATTTGAACTGACTGCTGTATTTCGCAGACAAGTACATAATGCGATGCTGAGCAATTAGATGCTGAATTAGCAATTAGGTATTGAATCAAGTAGATCTCTAAAGTAGATACCAACTGTCTCTGAAAACTCCTTCCTTACTTGTCCCTTCAATACACTTCCTTTGTTGTTCATTACAGAATAGACTTTTACATTCTCTGTAGGAAGGAAAATACATTTCAAAGCTATTAACTGTTAATGATCAGATTGTAAAGTCCTATTACCTTTTTTTTTATTATTTTATTTTATATTTTTTTAAGATATTCTGTTTGCAGAGCACAACTTCTACAGCAGTATATTTGAGAATTTCGGATGAGATTAGTGGAAGGCTATTTAAAATAATAGAATAGAAATGCAGCTTTTGCACTCTCAGTGGGAAGGTCGGTTGTTAACTGCAAGATTAGCAATGCAATCATCTGATATTTTAAATAATAGGAGAGATCTGAAACATGGAAACAAATTAAATCTTGCTACAGATGAGAAAAAAAAAAATATATATATATATACCTGAATATATGTGTATATTTAGAGTTCAGCTTCAGCAACAGATGCTGTGTCTCAAAATATGGATGTACAAAGATGTAAAGAGCTGCCTCAGAATCTTACCTCCAAATTGCAATAAAACCTGGAATTACGACAAATTAACTTTTAAGAGTACAAATACATACATGCACAAAGAAGCAATGTGAAACAATTTTATCTCGTTTCTGAAATTAACAAATATATTGAGGTTTAATTGGCAACGGTTTATAGCGAGAACAATTTTGAAAATAATATAACGTGTTCTTACTTGGTTTTCATATTTTTATTTCAAACTGATGCTATGAAACCTTGAATTTGTTGTAATAGGAAAAATGGCAGTTTTCTTTATTGCTGTTTTCTTGCCTTAGAAAAAAATGACAAACATGTCTATCATCCTGTTCAGTTCAGAAGAGACGGTGAAATCTGGATACAGTGAAAACTCATTATTTTTGAGGAAGCAAGCATAGTTTTCATAACTCCAGACTAGTACCTACTTTAAAAGTAAATGTTACATTTACAGAAAAATGTTCTGATTACTGCCTGGATTTTAAGCAACTGCATTTGTTGAATCCCTCGTAGTCAACTGCACTTTCAGCCCAGTGGGTGGATTTAGGTATGTGCATTACTCATAGCATTATGTGTCATTTTTCTTGCTTTCCAAGCCATCACCAGACATTTCTCTTGGATATTAACCTTTGTTTTTGCCAGCTCCAACACTTGTCTTTTTTCTAACTGGTCCATAAGATGGAAGTGAGATGGCAGTCAAGGTCGATGCTAAATACAATTGTCTGTCTTCTACGCAGTTTGTTTTATTTTTTTAATCAAATATTTATCTACAAATAAAACTTGGCTGTTCCTGATATTAATACTGTTCAAAAGATTATTTACAACAATGATTAAAATCTTCACATGTAAGCATATAGTCATGATATACTTTTGTAGCTGGACTGTCTGTTGGACAATAGAAGAAAAGACAGAGTTGTTTCTGAATTAGAGGTACAACACAATGAACCTCAAAGTCAGGGCTGTAGTGGAAGTGGCCATGTCAGGCGTAGTCACAAAACACAAGAGCATGCAGAAGGGGTAGGAGCAGGTGCAAACTCAGGGTGCAAAACCAGAAATCAGAATTGAGTTTTTGTTACTCCCAGCATCCAGGGATCCCAGCATGCAGCTCCAGGGACTAGCCTCCCCTGCCCCAGAAAGAGCTGGAACTCCAAAAATGTCTCTAAAGTGTGTCCTAAGGCACTAGAGCAATACAACCAAGTCAATGAATCTTCCCTGGCTCCAAACCTAAAAGCTCAGTACAACTCTGGTTATCCTAAATGCTTTTCTTACAGAAATTACAGGTTTCTTCCTAAGGTTATAATTCATATACCAAATAAAGATGTGAGATACCTACCAATCAAGCTCTAAATATACCATCTTTATATATATATTTCATAAGCAAAAGAGGGAAACAGGTCTTATCAAGTGATTTATTATTTTTTATTTAAGCATCTTATGATGCTCTTTATTAAAATGAATTCTCTAAACTTCCACAAGAGTATGAGAAAATGATATTTTTATATAAGTCCTAAAACTCCATGTAGGGTGCATTCACTTCAACTGTTGTCAAAAACATGCGAATTCTGGACAGCACCATCAGTACGTTAATCTTTTCCCACTAGAGTCAGAGTGGAACTGCAGATACAAGTAACATATGCCTTCATTGCGTTAAGAAATGCTGGTCCAAAATAGTATATAGCTGGTGCCCTGCATCATATTTTTCTTTTCTTTCTTTCCTTTTTTTTTTTTTTCTTGACATTATTAAAAATGATTTCCCCTCTATTGAATGCATTGCAGAAAAAAATGTTCACACAGAACAGAGTGTTTGATTACTCCACTGATCTGGATAGAAGATGATAACAATAGGATAGAAGATACTGTTAGTTTGACCCCTTATCTTTGTTGGAAATTTCACTAGATAGTTTTCTTCATATCTTTGTAATGATCAGGTATCAAATATATGCTCTTATCTAATCTAGGCTGCTTTTGGGTGAATAAAATGGACAGCATACAGAGAAGAAGCAAGGCTTCATTCGGGGGGGGGGGGGAAATGGCAAAGCAATGCTCTATCATGGCACCTATCACCAGACAGGCATTTAGGGGGAAGTTTGTTGTGATGAAAAATAGGTTTCATACTTTCAGACTATTTAGATGCGTATTACATGAGAGATACAAAGTGAATAAAATAAATGTGGGAATTTCTCTTCATAAAATGATTATTCCCATCCGTTCATCCCTAACAGAACTAGAATTCCCAGAGGTTAACAATATATTAAAGTATACCTATTCTTTTAAAAGCTAATTTCCTGGTCCTGTAAGACTTATAGATTATAAGGTGTCCCATGAATCCATGCCAAAATCAGAACTGTCTCTCTGGACCTTTTCTGGAAACCAAGATTTTCCTGATCTTTCTGCAGAATGGGGACTAGATAATGAAGTAGATTTGGCCTCCACAGGAAGCCGATTTGTACACTTCCATGATAGCAGAAGGCACTCAGGTAGTCCTTAGACCTGCCCCCAGGTATTAGTCACTCAGAAGTGCAAAGAGGTGGCAAATCCCTACAAAGTTCTTCCCGTGTACCTCATAGGCAACTATGCAATTCCTATAGTGTTTTGGTTGATGTTTTTCTAATAGCATCTAAGAAGCAGTTAGCCCATAGAGAAAGAGACCAGCTTAAGTGTACATATTTTTATCTCTCTGTCGTGACACTGATTTAGATATTATTCCAAAAATAGAAAATCTGTATTAAAAGAATAGGAACATTGAATGCAAAAACTCTCAGTTCAAGCATTCCTTGGCTTGTGAGGTTACCCATGGAACTTTAAATTGCCTTATGTAGGTTTTTGTTCTGTTTTGTTTTGCTTTGGCTCTATGGTGTTATCTTTCATTACGTTATGTTCAATATTTTTCCATCGTATCCTGACACCTTCAATTCATATAATTCCCAGTACTCTGACAAATATGGTCATTAAACATTGCATCTAATCATTACCTTTTTGAGTATAAATACCCATTATTTATTATATATTCTTCAAAACAAAGTTGTTATTCAGTAAATCAGAAAATAAATGTTTTTACATGAGCTAATCTAGGTGCTGCCCAGGGCACTATGACCGGTTCTTTGTCTGGAGGAGAGCTCTCCTGACTTTTAGCATGCACACTTGAACATCTGCAGCACAAATTTAGGTTTGTCCCCCAGCACAAAAGGAATACCTTTGAGAGAGATTTTTTTTTCAACATAAAATATGTGTTCTTTCACACATACAAACACACACCGAAAAGTTTCCTAACCTGGGGCACTTACATGTCTTCTTATTGGCATGTACAGAGTTGCCTAAACGCAACTGGCTTGGGGCAGCTGGACATGTGAGAAATGACAAATTGGTTGTGTGTTTCTGTACCTGCAAGCAATGCAGTGCTGGTAAGCAATTGCAAGGGCCTACTGGATAAGGCTCTGTGCACTGCACAAGCACAGAAAGAGGGAGTCCAATCTCTCCTTTAGCACAAGTCAAATAAGCACCCAGAATATGGAAAAAAAAAAAAAAAAAAAAAAAAAAAAAAAAAAAGTTTAATCCTTCCCTTTATCTTGTTTAAAGCCAGATCCCCGCTTCCCCATGTAATACTCAAACTACCTGTGTATAACTCACAGGAGGGGAACAAAGAACAAAGTAATGCATGACTTGACAGGAGGCTGGAAGGAGGGGAGGATGTGTGCTTTGCTGACAATTTAACATTAGAGAACCTAAGTGGAAAGCTGTTATCTTGTCTGTGAACCTGCTGTGAAGGGTGACATGAATTGGCAGGCAGATCACAGCTATTTGCTAAACAAATAAAAATGCTAAAACTCAGGAATAAGTTGTCTAGTTTTTGTAGAAGTACATGTTGCAGTGGCTAAATATCCTTTAGTTCTCTACCCCTATTTCCTTTAATTAGCCTCTTCTGTAACTCTAAAAGGGCTTGCTTTACCTTGTATCTCTACAGTTATCTCTCTTTCCCTATTTTTTTCAATAGCGTCTCTGAAGTTTTGGTAGTTTTACCTCTGCAGAGTGTAGTGTTGATGCCTCCTTCCTCTCTCTGCTTTCTGGCTTTACCTCTACCACTCCTTCCTCTTTTCAACACCTGCAAATGTCCACTTCTCTCCTGTTCTCTACCTTTATTCTTGATCCTTCCCAGGTTACTATTCCTAAATCTCCCTTTGAAGGCCTTTCACGCCCATCAGGAATTTCCCACAGTCTTTGGACAAGGAGGAGGACCAGTGAGAGTCCCTTGTTTCTCTCAATGTCTCTTACCCTAATGGACCTGCCAGCAAGAAATTATTATTGCAGGAAAAATCCTGATCAAGTGCTGCAGTATGGTGCTCATTTTGAACACGAGCAGTTAATTAGTTAGGAGGAGGTGAGAGAGGGGACTACATGAAGAGTGGAGTTGAACTGTCAGGTGCTTTAACATCTCATCTCAATTTCTAACAGGTGTCCTTGTGCACACTAGGATTTTAGAAGCTTGCTGCAGAGCCAAACTCGGATTTGGGAGATATTTCTTGGGGGTTTCCCTACATTGAAAAGAGCAATATTACATAAATAAATAAATAAATAAATAAATAAATAAATAAATAAATATTATAACTAACTAACTAACTAAATAAATAACCACCTATGCCATCTTGCCATACCCAGAAATACTAACTTAAAAAGTCCTGGAATTAGTAATCTGTGCCACTCCTGACTACAGTTGGCTTAAAGCAACATGACTGATTTCATTCCCTACATCGTAGTGCTGCATGGCTTCTGGGTAGGGACACACAGTTCAGCTGAGAACGAAATGGTGAATCATGTGGTGTGGGCATCTATTTATATATTTATATCTGTATCTATAGTTACAATTCATTCTAAACTGACCACCAAGTTCCAACACACAGAAGAGGTGTTTAATCATAAAAGAGCACTGAAAACTATTTCCACTTTAACTCACAAATGTCTGAAATAGTTTAGAAGCCAGATGCCCTTCAAGTCCCCAGAATTTAGCCTGATAGGGAGAGCATGGAAAATATCCTCCTAGTGATTTTTTTTATGACATGAAACCAGTTGAAAGTGAGCCCAGGAAGAGATTCCAAGCAACCATAAGTGAGCCATAAGACAGCACGACAATGTGCATATGAACTCTTTGCTACAGTCTGGTGCTGATATTTATAGCTAAATATCTCCTTGGATATTTTTCCTGCATTTAGTTTTGCAATTAATAAAAATCCTTATATAAAGGTAACTCAGTGGTGTCAACTTCATTTCCACTTAAGACTGTCTATTGATTAAAAACTACTTTACATTAAGCTGCAAAGAACAAGACAAAAAAAATAAAAAATAAATAAAAAAGCATAAGCCCAAGTCATGCACTGTCAGTCCCCATAGATTTAAATTTAATTAAATGAGAAAACTGCTGGACTTCTTTTGTTCACATTGAAGATTCCCAGAGCCATCCCATGAATGGTATTCAGTTTTTGCAAGTCAAGAGCTCAGCTTGGAATATTGTTTCATCATTAATGCTGCCAATCATTCGTTCCCCATTAGGTCTAGTATCTAAAATGCCACGATACTACAATGAAAATACAAGGCCTTGGCCCCATGCTAAATGTGTCCTGAGGATGCAGCCTATGTAATCACACCAGCTTATCCATTTATTAGTGCAGTAAACCAGTTGGTTCAGACATGAAATATGGCACTGAGATGATGCTATTTTGAGAGGTGTTGAGCACCTGCTGCTGGCTGCAATCACACTTTTCATTCCGCAACACCTAAAAGTGGTGTTTCCTCCTTTTAAAACCAGACCCACAGCTCCATGAAGTCCTGCCAATGTGCTACCTGCCATTCCCTCTCTGCTGGTGTCTGCATTCCCCAGGCAACATGGAAAAAAACCACACATACACCCAGTAAATCCGATGTTTTTCCCATGAGAAACAACCGGACATTTCTTCCTAACCTCTGCAAATAATTTGCTGTGCTTTGAAGTACAGAATTATTCATCTGACATTTTATCTTGTCTGTCTCCCAGCACCATCAAGTCAAATATAACATCTTTTAGCCACATTTCCTTTGCTTTTTTTTTTTTTTTTTTTTTTTGAATTTCAGCTTTAATATTTGTAGGTTTTCTGTTCTCAAAGATAAATTACAAAATAAATGAGCCTGCAGACAAAGCTGAGAATACACTATATTGTAGCAGTAATGTACAAAGATGAGCGTGAAAATGTCATCAGCATCATTGTCAGATATGTTTGTGTATATATATGTGTATTTTTCCAGAAAGCTAGTTTATAGTGCTAGGGAGAGAAATAAAAAGAGGACAAGGAGATGAGAAGGCAGAAAAGGCAGGGGACTCATACCTGCACAAACGTACCTCACGAGTGCCTTCTAAATGCTCCAAACAGGGCATTGTTGCCTTCGAAATCACTGAATTTCTTTAACTGGACTGATGTGTGTGAGGAGCCATCCTTCCATGCAAATGTTGTGACTTTCTGGGACTAAAGGCCAAAGCAAGTGTTCATGAATTTTAATATAAACAAAACAAGATCTACCCATTTTTTAATATCTCTCTTCACTGTGTTGCGTGGGGTGAGGGGAGACAGAGCAAAGTAGCCAAGGGTTAGCTGCAGCATGCTGATATGTATGTTTTCATCTCAAGCTGAATCTTATCCTCCACGCTCTGAAGAGATCACATTTACAACAAAGAGACCTGAGAGACTGAGACCAAACAAGCACCCAGAGCAGAGCTATTCCACAACACCTCTGATAGGAAACTAAAACGAAGCAACAAGATTAGCCCTGCTGCATCTTCAGAGTCTTCAAATTTGCTGAAGTATATGCTTCAACTGCAAAAATAATCTTTAATAATATTACTTATTTTCAAAACATTGGGCACATACTATTCTGAATTCTGGTGAAGTAGCCAAGCTTTTCTGTCTCTGTTTTGTTACTTGGGCACAGGGGAGGCAGAGCTCACTCCTTGCTCTGCAGCACTGTATTGACAGACCTTCGGCTGGAGCGTGGTAGCTCCAGCTCCATACCAATTAGCCTCAGCAAATATTCAGGCCAAGGTGACCTGTCAGAGGAGTTCAAAAAGGAGTCTTACAAAGCAGCATCTGCAGGAGGTAACAACCATATTTTTTTTGCAACTTTTCTGGCTTGTGTGTTCTTCAGTCACAGAATTAAATATGTTTCTAGCACAGTTATTTTGAAGGAGAGCTGATTTTGCAGGGTGCCTCCTATCCCCAAATCTTTACTTTTGAAGATATTTCTGCTAACTAATGATGCTGATGCACCAAAAATGCCATCTGCCATTTCTGAACTGACACCTGCCCTACACATAATTTTGAGCATCTCATATGGTAATGCCAGACAGACATTCAAGCTTTTAATCTCCACCATCCATCTCTATCTCTCTCAATCCTACTCCAACGTTGCATCTCCTTGTTCTATATTCTTGTACATACATCTCTATATAGCTGTGGCAACATCCAGAGATATGCTCTGGGAATTTCAAATGTGGAATCTATGAATATTTTTGGGAAGGAGCATAACTCGTATTGCTTCACAGCTTCACTTTAAGTTCTGCTAGACAGGAAGTACCTTCAATTTATTTTATCACTGTAATTTAAGAGGACTTATATTTTTCTTATTTAAACCCAAAAGTCTGGATGAATAACTACACTTTTAGGTATATTTGCTCTAAAATAAAAGGAATCACATGACTCGTTTTGTTATCTGTAGTATAATTGTACTGAAATCACTAAATTGTAATAAACATATTACACTTTCTTGTAATACATTGAAAAAATAATAATTTGTTATCAGGAAAAACGTATTCCTGTTACCAAAAAGTGATTGAATTAATGCTTGACCCTTTTGAGCTGAAAATACTCATTCCAACCTGCAGTTCTACTTCAAATGATAGCCCTGTGACAACAGACAAGTTAACAAGTTAAGTCCTTCCCACAGTCTTCCACCTACACATCTTCACAAATTATTATTTTGGTCCAAATTCAACATGACACAATCCACAAGCTCTGGAAGAATACCACTTTGGCTCAGCTTCTGCCTGGAATGAAGTTTCTGTTTACAGCCATGCTACCTTGTAGAGCACTTGCTCACTCTGCTGCACCTAGTGTGTATGTGCTGGAAAAGCCACTCGAGTGATTTGTAACAAGCTCAGTTGAATGCATCCCTGCCACATAGCACTGCGGGATGAAGGAGGCTCTCAGCAAAGCCCAGCGCAGCAGCAGTTTGATTACTCTTCTGCAAAAGGACCACTCGAGAGCACAAAGCTCTCTGCTGTCATGACTCAGTGCGAGCATAACAGCCCCATTTCTAAATGGCTGCTTTTTCAGTCTCCACTTGAAATATCTGTACTGTATCTTAATAGATAAAAGTTAAGATTATCCATCCCCTGCCCCCAACTCCTCTCCATCACCTTCCTTTCAAATTTATATTTTTGTTACCAAATCCAATACAAGCAAAAAATTATCCTTGTTTCTGCATTCTCTATTGTTGGTGCCTGAGCTCAGCAGACTTGCTCGCGGGGAAATGCCCAGCGCACACACCCAGGAAGGGTCTGGAGGACTCCCAGGTAAGCAGGCAATATGGGGATGCCAGGGGTGAGGATGCACAGCAGCCTTTTTTGGGCACATTTCTGGCTGTTTTCAGGGGATTATGTTCAGAGCTTGCTAGATACTTAAAGTTTTGGACCTGAAATATCAAAGTGAGTTTTTGTTTTAAAAAGGCCCCAGAAGTGAATTTCAGTTCTCCTGCCCCAAACTTCCTTGTTCATCTGTTGTGTTGTAATTTTATATTTTGCTCATCAACAATGTTATACAGCATATAAATAAGTCTAAGGATAAGAATTCATTATAAAACAAACATACAGCACCTGTTCTTAAATTACTTTTGCTCCTCATTCCTGACACAAATAACGGTCAAAACACAATGATCTTGCATAAAAGATTTCCATTTCAATGGACAGCAGTTGTCAACAGGAAAATATTCATCATAGAATCCTAGAATGGTTTAGATTGGAAGGGACCTTAAAGATCATCTAATTCCAACCCCCCTGCCATGATCAGGGACACCTTCCACTAGACCAGGCAGCTCAATTTGCTATTTACATCTTTGCTTGTTCTATCAACTTCTTTTGATGATTGCAAATATCATCTCAAACCAACAACTAATCAAAAATCTTTTGGGAAGCTACAAAATGAGAGATTTTTGTGGCCCAGGGGAAGGATGAGATACATGAACTCTAACATCTCTCAGTCAAAATGGAAGTATGACATTAGTGTAATGCTGAATTGATAAAAATTATATCCATTCAGTTCAGCAATCTAAACTATTTTAGTTCCAATTAAGCAACATAGAAAATGTAGAAAACTGGAGGAAAAAACATTGACAAAAAATACTGATTAGCTCAATTAAAAAGGCCAGGATGAAAAACCCCAACTACACAAGGCCAGAACAGAAAGTTGAACCTATATTTGAAAATGACAAGAACTATGAAATAAAATAAGACTTGTTTGTATTTATTTTGTTTTTCACTTTTCTATCTTAACTTAAAATGTTTTGATTATGAAGTCTAGGAAATATTACCAACTAGAGGTTCCATTTTACTTGCCAATTATTTAGTTCCTTTTCAGGAAAAATAAATAAATAAATAAATAAGTCATTGGTCTTTGATCTCTCATTTTCTCTATTGAGAAACTATATAATCATTTTATAAAATGGAGCAACTGTTCTTTTATCCTTTAATTATATCAGCTGATCCACTGTGCCAAGAGGGCAATGGGACCATTAGTTGAAATGCTGTGCAAATGAGGAAATTGGTCTGTATTTCAAATCCCTTTGAGTATGTTACTGGTGCAGTCTGGCAATAGCCAACCGAGATAATCTGTTGTGTTAGGGCAGACTAATCTGTTTCAGTATTGAATGTCTTTTTGGTTTGCTTTTCTCTTCATTGATGCAGTTTTTACACAATGGAAAGTAGCATGAGGCCTCCAGGAAGAGCTGATGTGACTCAAGATGCGCCCCTGTGGTGCATCAAAGCAAAGGACTCAGTTGTCCTTTGAAGGAACAAGGGAAAGACAAATAAAGAATATCTTGCTGGATCTGTCTGTCAAAATCTCTACAGCACGTCAACATTTTGTTGATAATTAGCTAATGGTATTTCAAGGTGATCCTTATCCAGCCTCAGTTAATATTACATTAACCTACTCTAGAAATTGGATTTAATGCAAATATGCTGCCTGAAAATAAGTGTAAGGAACGGAACAAAGACGGCCATTGAAAGGACTGATCACTCTTTCTGGATGCTTTTCATCATGTACTTTTTGTATTGATTTTTTTTTTTTGATAGACTTTTTGGAAATTTGGGTTAGTGTTCAGCCATAGTATCTTGTGCCACAGTGTGTACAATGAATAAAATCCAGGCATGAAAATAAGAGCTATGAAGAAATGCATGTAATGTCATAACAGCAACATCTCACTCCCTTTATCCATTGAGCAGTGTTCTTCACAGAGAAACCAATAATTTTTTTCAAGATTATTTTAAGGCCTTGACCAAATCTTGATCTTAATCTTCTCCTTTATGGATTAGAGCTTGCTGAGTTCCAAACTCAGAGCAGCTTTGTTGAAAAGTGACTACTACATAAATAAATTCAAATGCAGTTAAGGGTATTTTTTTATTAACTTTACCAAAATCCAATTTATAGGACTAGTTGTGAAAAAAATGTTCAGTTTTCAATTAAGATCTATAAATTTTAGCCTCACATTAATACTTCTACATGAAAATATTCCAATTGATTGATCACCTGTGCATTTTGTGTCCCCTTTGCAAACATTTCATGACCTTGGAGCTTTGAAACAGGATGCTTACTCTGGTTTTCTGAAACACAAAATTAAAGAAACAGAAAGAAGTGATATCCTACTCTTGATTTATTTTTAAGCATCCTTTTCTATTTTTATTTAAATTTGATTTTCCACACTTTTTTTATTGTATGTCATTGATTTTGTTTCATAGCATAATCTTTCATTTCTTCAGCATTTCTGGCTGATATAATGCAAGAGGTTTGATGCATCTAGCGTGCAAGTATTTATTGGCACTTGCATTGGAAATGAAAGTCCAGACTGGTTTCTGTGTCAGGAGTAGCATTTTTATTAGTTTATTTAATCTGCCATAGAAGGAAGTGTGGTCTGTTTGCTGCCAGTCTACCTCCCTTATTCCCTGAGTACATTTCAGCAGAGGTGAGGTATGTTTAGAGGTCCAAGGGAATCAATAACCACACACCCACAGACTTTAATCTCTTGACCATTTTTTGAAAGCTGGCTTTTAACCAAAATCCTGACAGTTTGACAGCTGTTTGGTCATTTATACAAACTGAATTGGTGGCCTCCATCCAGGTACTTGTGCAAGTAGGCATCTGCATCCAAATATTCAGACTGAATTAGTACCTTTATTGAGAAATCTCAGCAGAGCTGTCAAGACTGAATGTTATGGAGATTTGTCTCAGGTATCCCCCAGTGCCTTGCTAGCACTTGCCTGGGGCCTTGCTGGCCTTCACGGATAACTTCCCAAGTCCTTCTATGTCTTTCAGGGCTGCACATCTTCCAGAAATCTTTTCAACTGTCTTTTTCAGAGAAAAGTAAGACAGTGATGATAGCCCTCCTCATAATCAAGGACCAAGACACCATCTTGTTCTACAACTCATTTAGATTTTTTGTGCCTTCATCCCCTAGCTCTAAAATTCAGAGGAGATGGTAGCACTGGCAATACAGTCCCACTTCACTGACACTTTATAAGGTCTTTCTCATCCCGGTGCCACGGAAACCTCTCTGGGTTTCCAGGCTGGTAAATTGAACACGAGACCACTTCACCATAGCTACGTTACGGGGTATTCCTCAAAAGCAGTGACCCATGAAATGTTTCTGTTGGCGCTTTCTCTTAATTCTCAAACTATGACATTATTTTCCATAACATGTGCAAGCATGCACACCAAATGTTATTTAATTAAACATTTATAGCATACTAATTTAACAGTACTGTTGGAGCAATGTTCTTGGCAATGATCCAGTTCCTTCATTGGAATAAACTAGGCAGCCTTCAGCTTCATAGTTTATTCACTTGGGGACTGTGTTACTGCCTCATAAAACAGTGTGATAGTACTATTATCACTTAATTATACTGCAAGCTTTTCAGACTTCCATGTCTGCCTTTCTGCATCAACCACAGCATATTTCTCTGAACCTCAGAATGTGCAGGAAATATAAATAGGGCTGTTCGAGCATTCATAAATGTATCTCAGGAAGCTGCTCTGTTCGTGCTTGGAGATTTATCAATATATTATACTCAAATGTGATAAATTACTACTTTGAACAAACCAATGAATATATTCCTAATATAATTAATTCTAACACCTAATTCTGAGTTGCCACCTGTAATTTCTTATGTAGAAAATACCCCAGCAACTGAAAAGGACTACTTATCTGTGTAATGAGTATTCACTGAGAAAGCAAAAAGAGAAAGGAAGAAAGAAATATTGAAAGTTAAACTGTGTTATCATTATCACTAATTGTCGGTAACAACTATAGGTATTTTTGGAGGTAATTTCAATAATAAAAATATCTAAATGTTATACATAGCCTCAGTTTATTCTGTTTGTGTTGAGGCACTTGTTAAAGTGAGGAAATGTTACACCCTCCCCCCCCCCCAAAAAAAAGCTAAATTAAAATATCATTAACATTTCTTAAATCCTGGTTATTTTAGGTAAGCTTAAGCCACAATTTTCAACAAATTCAACCAGTGTAAAGCATAGGATTATTTATTTTACATCTAATTACTATATACTTGCTATTTATTATATATAATCACATGTTGGCTTTTTTAAATCTTCATGCTTATTAAATTAATACTCAGAACACAATCTGAGTTAAGTTCATATTAAACTGAAAGGCTATTTTCAAAGGTTATTAAAATGTAAGGATATTAAGTAAAGCAAATCTCTCTACAGATTGACAAAACTGGTAGAAATGCTGAATACTTAATTTCCCTTGAAACAGGTATTGGAAATGAGACCACCTGATTAATGCAACTAAATAAAGATTCACAGAATTACATTTAAAAGTTTTAAATAAAGTGACTTGTCCAGTAGTTTAATAACATTAGTAACCTAACTCTTTCGGGTCACTCTTTTTTTTTGCTGTTTACTGTTCACCATTTGAATCGGCTGCAGATAGTTATCACTTGTGTGCCACTGTTGCACAACCAGCTGTCTCTGGCCAGCTCTCCGACGTATGGAAGTTTTCATTAGAAACAAAATTTACAGTGTGACACAGGAACACTTCAATGAATTCTTTTTGGAGCTTTGCTAAGCATCTGCATCCCAAATATGAAGACCACAGCTATGTGAGAAATGGGAAAATTGTGCTGATTCTTTAACTTAAGGCTTTGTTGTTACTAATATGTTTATGTTAAACTAAATATCTGATGTAAAATTGAGTGTTGTAGATTTTATAATTTTTCATTGTGAAAGAGAGCAAGACTGAATTTACTTGTCTTTTCTAAAACAGTAAATTTATTTGGCCATAGACTTTTATAATTACTTTTTCAACATCCAAAAACATAAAATAAATTTTAATTTGTTGTGTAGAAACAGAGATGATTAAATCATATGTTCCTTTGTGTGTCTAAAATGACTTTAGTTTATGACCAATACAACTTCTGCACCAAGAAGTACAGCTCCCCATATTTATTTATTTATTTATTTATATTGTTCAGATTTCTCACCTGCCTAGGATTTGCTTTAGCCTGTTTAGCTGTAGCAGCATTTTTTTCTAATCACCATTTTCTAATTTGATTTATTTCTGCTTATCTTTGTATGATCAAATAATATAACCATCCTTCTTATACAGATGGTAGTTATAAGAGGTTATTTGGTGTAGAATGCAATATTTATGACCTCTGCTGCATGATGCATGGTAGAGGAGCACAGGGAGATATGACGACAGGGGTGTCAGAAGAAGGGCCTATGACATGCTTCCCATACAGAAAATTCTGGCATACAGAGAAGCTGCAGGCTACTAATGAAGGAGCATGGTGTGCAGTATGTCAGACATGCAGCTCTGTTACATACCGTGATGTCTCAGCCTTGGTCTGGTAAGTAGGGACAAGGTGCAGCTTTGGCTGTGTCCTGCTATGAAATCTGGAGCAAGAGGCTTTGAAGGTGATTGCTGATGCTTTGGCCAGCTGCTTTTTCACAACAGAAACAGTAAAAATAAAAATAAAAATAAAAATGCTGAACTACAAACTTCAGCAAAGGACTAAAGTTCAGCTGCTGCATATTCATAGCCCATCTCTGAGTAAGCCTTCTTCCATTGACACGCACCCTTCCTGCATACCAAATGCTGGTGCATATTTATATATTCGCAAACCATGCCCAATATTTCAGCATTCACAATTATTTACTATGCACAGGTATGCAGTCAAAATTCAGGTGGCATCTAATTTCCCATACTGTAAATTCATCTCCAGTCCATATTATTATACTCTGAGCACCTGTGGAATCATAAGGTATTTCAAAAGTGTGGATTTTATCTTCATTTATTCCTCAGCCTCTGTACTGCAGTTCTTGGAGCATTATGCAATACACAGCCAAATTTATCTCCAGGTATATCTTGGTTAAGCTTATATGCCTATAAGCACAAATAGCCTACCATAACGTTAATTCTAGTAAGAGGATATAGACAGGAAACACAACTCAAAAGATATAAGGAGGTTTGTGTTTGGTCTTGATTTTGTTTTAAACCAGCAAACAACGCTGCTTTTTTGGGGCTTTCCAAAGAAAGTGACAGGTGAGTTACTGGGCCTCAGACAAGCCAATGCCAAGAGCACACTTGGCAGAATTTATGAAATGTCTCACAAATTCATCTTTACAGAAAAATGACCATTTAGCTGGAGTGAAATAGCCCCACTCTGCTCACTACTATGATATATATATATTTCTTTTATCCTTTTCTGCAATAAATATAGAAACATGAATGGCTTTTCTCTTCATGAAGTGCATGATTTTTATACTTTATTTAAAGAAATCAAGAGGCATAAAAATAACTGTGAATGACTAGAAGTTATTCTCTTGTGCACTCCTGACACTTGAGTTCTCGTCACACATCACTCACAGTACTAGTCTAATTTTAAAAATCAAAGCTATGGTAAGAAGTGTTCTTTGAAGGTTAACCTGAATGCAAAGTCTGAATACAAATCTAACAAACTGCCATAAATGAGTATGGCTTGTTTCAGAGGTAGGATAAATACGACATGCTTCCTTAGGTTGAATTAAAAGTCCTAGATAAATTTTAATTTGATTATTTGTTCCCACGATGGAAAATTTTTATGACCTTTTTTTGTGTCTGCAACAGAGGGTCTTGTATGCGTTCTGTAACTGTGAGTTTATTTTAAAGAGAAATTCAGGTTGTAAAAAAAAAAAAAAAAAAAAATGCAGATTGCAGATAAGACTGGGAAGGGCATAGGTGTACTGCAAAAAGGCACTTATTTCCATATAGTGGGATGTGCATGGTTCTGATGAGAAAATTCAGTAATTACTTTTAGATAAAATGTACAAAGGAAAAAAAAAATAATGCTTTATAAAAAAATATGCAGATAAACAGGGAGAATGTAATCTCAACAGAATAATTTCTGGAAGAAATGCATGCAGCTAATGTTGCATATTCCATATGCTTCTTCCACTGAAGAGGATACACCAAAAATACGTGTGGAAGATACATAAGTACCAATATAAACTTGAAAATATCTTATTTTAAGATTGAAATGATAACAAAGATAAATATCTTTGTACTTACTGAAGTTTTGTGACAAATGCAAGACTGAAAAAATATAGTACAGTAATAAATAAATAGCTGTAATAAAAAATTACGGTTTCGAAATTGGAATATATAATTTCTTCTTATCCACCAATCTAATAGTCTAAAAAACTCCTTGCTGTTAATCCTATCCAGACAATGGTTTAGGCCTTATCTTGTAAATGATCACAAAATGCTTGTATTATTTGTTATATATCAGATTTAGTCTACAATTCCTTGAGATAAAATCCTGTTGTTTATTAAAAACATTGGCATACCTGTTGCTGTAGTGCCATGGCCAGATTCATAGGGTTACATACCTTCTCTTTCATCTGTAATTGGAGTACTTGCCGTGCTTTTTAGCAGGGAAGTAATCATTTAATGCTATCTGTAAGGAATAAAATGTGTATGTTTAGCACTTCATGACATATTTAGTACTGTTTTTCAGCTCTTATCACATAGTAATTAGTTCTCATTTTGGTGGTATTTTATTTCCATAGCTAGACAGAATTCTTTATCTGTGAGTTAGCATTACTTTGTCAGGTAGCAAATGACAATATGTTTTAATAATAAATGTCAGAATAGTTAAATCATGCTTGTAGCACCTGGATCACATAAAATGTTTATTACAAATTTGTTTCAGTGCAAAAAGCAAAGTAGTTTATTTCACAAAAGCTGTGTCTAAAAGCAAACTTCGCTGAAGAAAAACAGATTACAGGCAAAGGCCATCTCTGAAGTGTTCTCATAATGGTCCATTTACATAAAGATATCACATACATGCTTTGCTCAAACAAACATCATCAGTCTTTTTTCCTACCCACATTTCTATAATTCCAAAGTTTTCCCTGTCCAGTGTCAGGTATTACAGCTGCTATTTTTGTTCTTTTAGAGACTGTTCAAAATGAAGACAGTTGGGTGAAAGATATCTACAAAAGCAAAATATAAGCCAGACAGCTGCTATAAATGTGTATGGAAGAAAATGGAGCCCCTTTCATTTGCACCATGTAAGGACCTAGCATTTTGTCTCTTGGCAAGACATCAAAAAATTTCCTTCTTGTGACTCATCTACAACCTGCAAGAGGAATGTCTCAGAAACACGTGCCTTCTTCCAAATATTCACTTCTCACTCTTATATAAATAAAACTTCCAATAAAAGAAAAGTTATGTCTTGGGGAAGTAATGCATATTCAAAATAAGTATATCTCTGGAAATTTCTTTAGAAAAGCAAACTAGCCAAAGAACCACTCTATAATTTGTTGCAAGAATTAACTTTTCATTTAAGATTATGGACTTTGATCTACAGCCATCATTTACATGAATAACTTCTCTGTAAGTGGGCACCACAATGGTATTTCACAGGGTTTCACTAAGTAAAAGCAGTTGGCCTGAAACCTAACTGTAAGAAACGTTCTTTTAAATTAAAATGCATTTTTATGGGGGAAGAATAGCCAACAAATTCCAACTAAAGTCAATTCTTTTAAAAACTTGAATGTTTGCTATAATAAAGACTTCAATGAAAATGAAAAGTACCAAATACTTGAGGGTCCAAATGTATATTTCCAGATAACTAGGCAATCCATACCAAGATCTATCTGAGGCAGATTGTATTTTTCTAATCCTTCCAGATGACCTCTCCAAAATGGGCAAGAGACTTGAATTCAGACTGTTCTGCCAGGAATCCAAATAAATTATCCTGATCTTGGTTACACAGATTTCCCAGGACTCCAAGAAAATATTTATTCTTAAAAAATAAAAAATAAAAAAATAAAAAAGTGTACATTATATCAGGTTTCAGCCCTGGTTAGAAGTTTCATATAAGTTTGGACATTTAAAGGACAGGGTATTATTATTTACATGCCATCACCTAATAGTTCAATTTTTCCAAACTAATTTCTGAAGGTTTCAGATTATCTTTTTTTTGCAAGACAACTTGTTTTTCCACTCTCTAGAACTTGTTAGCTGATTCTAATAAATTTTGGGTTAGATTAGTGCATGGTGTGTGACCTTGGATGAGAAGGAACAGTCCTTGCTAGAAACTTGCTTCACCCCATAGTACGCAGAAAGTATCCTACAGCGCTAGAGTAGTCTGAAAGGGAAATCTCCTCTCTGCGGGTGATGACATTCAAAACCTCATCTATTTGTGCTGGGAAATCAGGATTTTTCTCCTTTACAAGCACAGCAGTATGACCCATGCTTCTGCAATTTTTCTTCCTGCAATTTCTTTCCCAAATGCAGATGGTTCAGGTTGCAGATGGGTGCTGGAGAGTGAGACTGAACAGGACAGCTGTTGCTTCATATCACTCTTGCTATGATCCTTCATGTTTGTCATTTTTATGTCAATGTCTATTTGGTTTGTTTGGTTTGGGTTTTTTAAACATTTTGTTCAGTGGAAAAACAAGGAGGAAGGGAGGGCTGGCCAGCTGGCAAATGAGACTGAGCTTGAGAGAGAGAGGAAAGAATCAGGGCAATCACACTCTACTGAATTTTAATAGTGGGTTGGAGATTTTGTGGTTATATACTTAAGTAGTTAGCAATAAATCCGAGTAGGGTGACGTATGTAATGCCAAATTCAAGCTAATATTTTACATTCATACTCTTTCTTTTCAGCTTTTGAATTGTTTACTATTCTCAAAACACAGACCAAAGCAATCACTGAAACAATTACAGAGAATGTGGAGTCTGGGTTGGATGTGTGTTATGTTGGGGGGGAGGAGGGCGGGGGAAGGTTTTTACAGAGTAGAGTTTTGTCTAAAGAAGTGCTATGAATTTAGCATGGTTTGTTTTTGAAAACAAAGAAGGGCAGCCCTACATAACCAATATCACTATGGAGAATTTAAAAATCAAATTCCTATGTTCTAAGAATAATTTAATGCCAATACTGTACATAGAACTAACATAACCATGTCTCAAAGCTCATTCAAGTTATTAAACTTTATCTTCATTCTTCTGTAGAGTTCCTCTGACAAGACATGGTTTTTCTGATACTGAAAAGCTGGATTTTTTTCTGGATTTATCCAAAACCTGTGAATGTCAATGGGAAGACTTCGGTCTATGGTGTCGGAGAAATCAGAGGATGACGTAAGATAAAATTCAAGGCTTGATTTTGGGATCCTTAGAGAGTACGCAATTTACTCAAAGAAACCATCTCTTTCAATTAGTAAAGAATGAGTGAAAACAGCAAACATTCTCTGGTATATTCTTTCAAGGCTGCTTTAGACTGGGAGTACAATTAACATTACCACCATGGGTAGCTGTGATAGCTGTTCTTTATGAAACAGATTTAATCCTTGTTGGCAGAGAAGTTTTTTAGGCTTGAAAAATATTATTTTAAGGATGAATTTCTGTTATATTTACTCTTGTGAAAATAATAATTTTATTATGGACTATGTTGCATCAGCTTGTGTCCATGATGCCTATTTTGTGGGAGTCCCAAAAAGTATGGTTCTACTTTTCCTAGGCAGCTTCTCATTCACAATTAGTCACAGGCACAGATGATGTTATTCAACTAACTACTGCCCTGCCTTTACCCAGCATGTACAATAAACAGATAGCTAAAGCCAAGTTTTCTATGCTCAAATTTAAAAATGTTATGAAAACAAAGAAAGAAACAAAGAAAATAAATAAATAAATAAATAAACATAAAGAAAGAATTCAATGCAAAAATAAAATTGTATGCAGATATCAGGACTAGATTGTGCCTCCTCTTTATTTTTTCCTTCTTTTTTTTTTTTCCATCAATTAGTACCACTTATTTTAATGGGATTGGTATCTAGAGGGCTACTGCTGGTAGGGAAGTACAATTCAAGAAGACAGCTCTGTGTGAACAATAACCTAAGCACCCATTTAACTTTAAGCACTACTTTAGGGCCCTAGAAGTTAATAGCTTTAAGCATTTGGTCAAAGTTAAGTATATGCTTAAATGTTTCCTTGAATTACAAATCAGACCTTTGAACTTCAGTTTTGCTTACACTGTGTATTATTTTGTTGTTAGATTCACTTTAGGAAGACAGGAAAATAACAGTCATTCAAAATAATATCTTTTTGCAATTAAATGTTACCCATACAGTATATTCAGCACATCAGCAATAAACATTTTTCTTCTTAATGTATATTTGACTGTATAAAACTCATCAAATGGAACTAAGCATACAGCTGTTTCAACTAGATTTTCTAGTTCCCTAATTCAAGCAAAACAGCTTGAAGTTCAAATAAAAATATATAACATCTTATTATTGACCTTAGTTTTCTATCAGTTATAACTATGCTTTTGGTTGTGGCTTACTTTTACTTTTTGTAACCTGATGACTCATCATGAGAAGGCTTCACTTCATCCAGAATTTCACCTGGGGCACCTGTGCACCTCTTTTGTGGCAAAACTAGATGCTGGTGAATTAGGACACGCTTGAGTGGCAGGGTCCCATTCAGAGATCTGACACCAGTCGATCTCTACAGCACTGCCAGCACAGGGCTGTGGAAAATGGCATGAAGAAGCTATCAGTTGTCATAGGTAAAAAGATACAGATGATTTATCCTTATTCATATTATATCCTTATTAAAGCAAAATAAGCAAGTAAGCCTCATAACTCTTTGCAGTGGCTGAGTCCCAGCAGGCACCTCAACGCCACCCAGCTGCTCTCTCACTCCCCCCAGGTGGGACTGGGGAGAGAATCAGGGAGGTAAAAGTGCAAGGACACATGGCTTGAGATAAAGACATTTCACTAGGTAAAGCAAAAGAGGTGCATGAGCAAATCAGAACCAGGAACCTACTTGCTGCTCCCATCGGCAGGCAAGTGACCAGCCACTCCCAGGAAAGCAGGGTTCACACTTGTAAGCAACAGGTTCTCTTCATGATACAGAGCACTGTAATATGGAGACATCAACAAGGCTAGTTTCTGTTTTAAAGCCTGCTAAATTAGAATTGTGTTCTCAAAAGCAAAACTTATCTCTGCAAGTCAAACCTAGATATTAGCAGGAAGTCAGATTTCAATTATCTCTAACTACAACCTTTCCAAGTCCCTATAATAACAGTTGTGTTATCTCATATTAATATTAGATATGTATTGTTATTCTAATAACTAATTATAGGACTCATAATGCTAATTATGGCAATTTAGTTTGTAATCCCATCTGTTCACTTTACCAGAGTTGTTTATTTTCTTTCCTGCTTTCAAAATACTCTTGATTTGTAATTAATCATGCATTTTGACTTTTTTTAATTAGAGATTTGCAGGTTAGGGGGAAATAAAATACAAGGAATGAACAGTAACTGGGATGGTATTGCAAACAGAAAACAGCTGGATTTCTGTGTCAAATCAATGTGATTTCAAGTGACCATTGGAAGAGTCGAGTAAATTCTATCATAAAGAATTAGTTTATATTTTGCCATTATAAAGTATTATTGGAGAAGACTGGAAAATATTTTTGCTCTTTATATATGCAACCCTAACGGAGTCTATGAGTATGTTGTATACTGCATTTTCATTTTAGCAGAATTGACATTCAAACTTACTGGCATTGCCTGATGTCTTGGTCCATTCCTTTGCAGACTGGACCTGCTGAAACACCACACAGGTAAGTGATCTAGGAAAGACAAAATGTAGTCTGTTGAAGATCCTAAAGTGTTGAAACATATTTTGTGTAATAAGTAAATGTAGGTGCTCATGTATTTTCTTGTCTATTGTTCTCCAAAATTCTGTATTCTGCTATGATTCCCATCTGTGACAGATCAAGTACTTGCTCATTTCTGTGGAAGCTTATTTTCACAATTTCATATAGGACAGCTGGGTCTAGGTATGCGACTCAGAAGACCATTGATATAAAAATGATAATGTTCATTTTAAAAGATGTTCAAAGCTTAACATTCTCGTTCTCTCTTACCCTCCTGTTCATTAGCTGCATGTTGAGGAACAGAAGAATAACATGAGCACTTTTTAGAAAACTGAAGTTACAGAGAAGTAGAAAGCTAGAAGGGCGGATGAAGGTCTTCCCCAAGTCCCACCTCAGGGAAACGAAAGTTCTTCTCCTTTCAGTGTGAATTTGCAACTGCAGTCCCAGACTTTCCTGAAGAAAGGTCAGCATTTAGTTCAGTACTCCTTGGTCATTTGTATAATACTGCCCTAAATATCATAATGAGGTCATCCAAGGAAAAACATTGCTTCACTGAATTGATACTTGCTTCTTCAATTAACATGAAGCATGATTTCTCAGGAATGAAGAAGATAAAATAGGACAAATTCAAATCTGGCACAAAACATTCATGATGTCTCCACTGGAGTCAGACCTTCAGCCATTATAGACAAAAGATTCCTTTCAACTTAAAGATTGATACAAAGTCTGTTAAGCTTTGTCCCTTTCACCTGGGATTTTTAAACTTAAAATTACCTATTTTGGTATTATATTTCTTGGGTTTAATATGCCTATTCAGAAGGCAAATGTGGCTAAAACAATTAGCTGTCTGAGAAAGTTTCCATTGAACTCCAAGATTAATTAGGTTATTCTACCTTGGATGCATTTTGGTATCTCATATGAGCATTGAAATAAATTGAAGGTAATGGAAACATTCATTTTCTATGGTTTTATGCATTTTACTTGTATATTATTTGTAAAGTTGTAATGTGATTTGAAATCTTTTTTTCTGATACCCTTTTTTCTCTTTAGTGTATGTTTTCCCTACTTCTCAGTAAGTGACAAGTTTTCTCAAACTTAATTCTCTTCTCAATGGAAAAGAAAAGTAACAGGATCTGCATTTAGGCTTTTTGTTTGTTTTGTTTTGGTTTTGTTTATATATATATATATATATATTTCCTATTTCTGTTCTTCTCATTTGCTAGTTTCTACAGTTTTTATAAGCTTATATTTATTATTCTTTGTTTTCTAAGGTGCGCAGCTATTCCTGTAAAGACCAAGAATTTCACCCATATAGGCAATAAAGTCTCAATCTATATTTTTGTTCTGTTGAATTTTAAATGTATAAGCATTTATCTGATTAATTGAAATTCACCACCTGCAATAGAAGACATGAGAGTGCTGTTTTTCATGGCTTTTTTATACACTGTGTTATGCTAAGTTTGAGTTTTGTGAGGTGGTTTTTATAGTTTCTTTCTTGATAGCAGAATATGTACTGCTGATCATGATGCAAGAAAAAAATTACATAAGAAAAAAGGGGATTCTTTTTTTTTTAATTAAGGCAAGATGCATACCCTTTGTTCAGTTTTTGTTGTTGTTGTTGTTTGTTTGTTTGTTGTTAGCCAATGTTATGATCAGAAATGTCTACTTTTGTCTGAGAATTGGATTGAGACTTTAGTCTACATTCCTTTGTTTCAGCATAGGATCAAAGCAATAGGTTTCTATTTGCTACAGATCTTTTATCCATGGTGCAATGTGAAACATCAAACAAATCTTGTTTGTTTTCAGCTAACACATACATAAAGAGACCAAGCCGTTGTAAATACATGCACGTAACCAAACTGAATTCATCTGGAGTTTTGTCTGCACAAGTAAAGCACATTTGTACCTGCAATGTTCACAACTAATGCCCAATTCTGTATTATGCTGACTGTTGGCTATGACACCTTAAACACCTTTAGGAAAGATGTTTTTATTTTATAAACATTTTTCAGTACCAAATACCCAGCCCAAGTTACTGCACTGGGTGGTGAAGGAAGCATGTTTTATTTATTTAGCTGTCTCTGCTATGAACAGCTTTCCACAGAAACCTCATCTATTGTTTGGTTCTACTCCTCTGACTATCTGTGCTGCTAATCGGGATTTCCAAATGCTAAGTGTTAACACACAAAGCTTAGAGTTGAGAAATTCTGACTCCCATCACCAATGGATTAAACACAGATTTATTCAGGTAACTCACAACAAATATTACTCTATGAGGTTTAAAACAAGTCATGCATCTAAATTATCAGACCTTCCCTGCATAGCAAAACAACCTTCTTGTGCAGATTGCATTTTTGGCCAAAAGACTTCATTGTAACTTTTTTTTTTCTTATTCCAGTCTTTTAAAAATGTATGCATTGAAATGATATTATTGATATAAATTTAAAAAGGTATTATTTTAGAGAATTACCTAATTCCCAGGAGCAAATTAGCTCCTGGTGCACCCTCAGCCCCCTTGCTGGCAGGGCAGCACAAGAAGTAGGAAAATACTTGGTTCAGTGTAAGCACTGCTCAGCGACAACTAAAATGTTGGTGTGTTATCAGCTTTATTTTCATCCTAAATCCAAAACACAGCACCATACCAGAAACTGAAGAAAATTAACTTTATGCTAGCTGAAACCAGGATGCAACTGCCACAGTGTGTGTGACATCTGAGGAGATGGGGAGCCACAGGGTGAGCTTCAGAAGTTCCAGAGCAGATGTACCAGGATACCACATCCACTGATTTTTGGCTTCCAAGAAAATAGAAAAAAAACAGTGTAAGTGCTATATTGCTGACAGGTAAGCTATGCATATTGCAACCCTTTACAGCCTATTCTTGCCTGGGTAACTTTCCTGATTTTGAAGCCCCAGAGCAAGTGGTCAGTGAACACTTCAATTGCATATAAGAGATGATCAGCTTTTTGCACAATTTATAGCTAAAGTAACAAGTTCTGAAATCCACGGCTCATTTAATTTTAAAAAGAGGGTCTAGTTTAATTATTTATGCTGTATAAATCATGAGATTCTTACAGTCCAAAACATTATGATATTAAATCTTTGCAAAGAGACAGGAGGTGAAGGGAGAGACTCTTTTGTGTAAGTTATAAAGAGTAAGGATTAGCAAAATGTGGATTAGTAAGGGTCTGCTGCACTCAATACAGAATTTAGGGGGAATTATTTGCTGTTAGTATTACTTGCTTTCAGCTTATTAAAATTAACTCTACGGGTTAGTAAATAATAGAAAATGTATTTGATGAAAGAAATGCTAATTTCTCTTCTAAGAACATTACTTGAAATTATTTAACAAATTCCATTTACTATTATCCATTAATAAACAGTAGGAAACATTCAATAGCTAATAGGAAATGTTCGAACATTGATGAAGCACTTGAAGCAGCTGGATTTTATTTTGGGTTTCATCATTAATTTTTTTTGTATCTCTATTCAGTTTTGTTTGAAATAAATTTCATGCAGATAATGGGTGTAGGAAAGAAGAAATACTTTTTGTCCTGAGCTTCTGAGCCTAGCGCTTGGTTGACAGCACTAAGACAAATGAGAGAGTGCTCTGCTTGAATATGTAAGGTCTATTAAACTAAAAATTAGGCTGGAGTCTGACAGCCAAGGGAAATGTCCATGTCTATTCCCCATGAAAAACAGAGGAAGTCCAGAAAAGTATTCCTGGAGGTGAACGTGCAGTGGGGACTGTGAGATGCTATGCACTACAGCAAGAAAAACACTGTCAAGGTCCTTCATAATTACCAAGGAGTAATAAACCTGCATGTGATGTGACATGGTAAGGGGGAAAAAATGGGTCAAATAGGAATTGACCATTTTGTTTTATGGGAGGCACAGAAATCTGGCACCAGAGACAACCAGCTATTATTGTTGTACCTAAATCTTCAAATCTTTCAGGAGAATTACTGAGCAAACAGTTGTCAACATGATCCCGTTCCTGTTTTGTTACCTCTATCCTTTATTGCTTCCATTTAATTACAGGGTAATCACTGCTGAAGTTTATGTTCCTGTCAGTTGTTTTGCTTCTGTAGGAATATCCATCAGCAGCCCAGAAATCTCAGACAGTCCAAACGTCAGCTTACACATATTTTTCATTTTGACATGGTTTATAGCAAATGTCATTACAAGATTGCATTTAAGCTTCTGGTGACAGCATGTCATTGTTCAATTAAGTTTTTAGACACCTCTTCTAATTGTGTATTTCAGCACTTCATATTCCTATGATTGCTGCTGCTTCCTTGCCTTCCCCAGTTGTTTAAAAGGCAGTAAAATCTCTCTCCTTACCACAAAACGTGAAGATTGTGTTGACTTTATTCTGTAAATGTAATATTAGATTTACACTCTCAAAATTTGCAGGTTGACAAGTCCACACAATACAAACCTTTCTCATGAATCTGAGGGACAGGGTATTTTACACATTGCTGGAAAAATTGCAGCAGTTTTCTGATATTTCCCCACAAGATGCTGTTTGGGGGAATTTCCTATAGGGATAAAGGCACGTTTCAATCACTCTTGTAATGATGTCCTTGACTGCTCTGCTGAAGTACTCATAAACCATTCCGGTCTCAAGGTGGTGTTTTTTTTTTTTTCTTTTTTTTCAGGTAGATGTTAAATGTTAAACATCAGTAAATGGGTAGATAAGGCGTCCTATTGTCATGAGATTTCTTGAGGCAGCAACATAAATAAGGAGGTGCAAAGAAGCTGATATCAGATGGATCAGCTCTCTCATCCACCTGATGAAGCCAAACAAAAGTCCATACAGGCAGTCTGAGGCAGTTAACAGCACTGTTGTAGTTCTTCATCACAGGTTCAAATGAGTTATTGTTGAGCATACAAAAACAATGTCTGGTGAGGATTTAAAGAAATACTCTTCTGTTTTCTGGTATTATCTTTGTGATAGTAACACAGCCACAAACATCTTATGGAAAAAAAAAAAAATCATGCAAAATATTTAAAAACTTGATGGGAAAATATATTTTCCAACAATATTACTTAATTACTTACTACAAACAGACTTAAATGCATGTGCAAAAAAATGTCTTCTCAGAGGGCAACATTTTTTGTGAAGAATTAGTTAATTACATTTCTGGTGATTTGGCAGATTTTTTTAATACTAAAAAAAGAAAGAAGAAAAGTTAAATCTTTGCATGTGTGGAATACATCTAGATATTTATTCTCATCCTTTCTTCTATTTTCCTTTTGTCATTCTCTCTCTATTTTTCTAACCACCTTCTCTTCCTAATTGTATTCACATTCTTTCCATGTATTAGATAATTTTATATTATCTTTAAAAGTAGCATCAATCTATTTCAATAGTGTGAAGTCCTCCTTTTTTATTATTTTTAATGTTTTGTTAGCCTGAGTTATTTTTCATCTGGTACAAGCCATTATATCTTCAGAGATTTTTGTTATCTCTGAGCTCATATACACCACGATGAGATTTGAGATCCTTTCTTCTGTTTTTTTTTTTTTTTTTTTTTTTTTTTTTTTTTCTTTTTGGGGGGGGCCCCCCCCCCCCCCCCCCGCCCAATATGGTCTGTGGTTAGCAAATGAAATCTTCCTTTGTACTTTGTAGTGTCTGACTCATCCAAGTACATCTTAATAGATAATAATATTGCCTGTGGCCAGGATTTTCAAAGATAGGTAAATTACACACCTATCTATCTCCCATCAGCTTTCATAGGATCCTTCATGACCTTTGAAGAAAACTGAATGTTCATTAATTTTTATTTTCTTCCATTTAGAGTATGTATTACTCTTATAATATCTACCTCAGACACCAAAGAAAGAAAAAATGAAGAGCAAATATTTGTTTAAAGAAAGGTAAGTGAGCAAGGGAGCCACAGGCCAGGGAACAAATGAGTTCCTTCCTGAGCGTGAACAGAGGAATAAAAAAGATTACAAACATCAATAGCTGAAACTCTCATAACAGTGGAAATTATTACGGGAAGAAATGTAGGCAGAGAATGTGTGTTCAACTAATCACAACTTGGTGGAAAAATCTAACAAAAGCCAGTATTTCTAAAGAAAAAAAAAAAAAAAGAAAAAAAAAAGAAAAAAAAAGAAAAATCCAGGAAACTGAAAACAGTTATTTTCATAATTTAATGGTATGCAGTCTCAACAGCAGAATTTGTTAGTGGTTAATCTGTTTAGGACTGTTACAGGTTTTTCATTTCTTGAATTCTCTAAGTCAATGTTAAACACTTTTATGAAAGATAGGTTGTAGCTCAGCAGCACAATGGATATGGTGATACAAAGCCTGAAACCTTTTGGCTGTGCAGTTTGGAGGTCAGACCAGGAAGTCTTATGGAACCCTATAGCCACAAAATATTTTCATTCAATCCTTTTAGTGTTACATACATATGTAAGAAAAAATACCTTGATACAAATGAAAAATGAAAGAGACATTTTTACCAGCTTTGACCAGATCCACACAACTGTTCCAAGGAGAATAAATAAATAAAATAAATGCGAGAAACCCTCTGCACTGTCCTCATGCTTATCGTGTTCCTCAAGGCAAGACAGAGAAAGAAATAAATAAAGTGATAGCTTGGAGGAAGCATCTCTGGAGAACATGGCATTGTCATTGGGAAAATAAATGAGGTAGGATGACATGTAGAAGAAGAATTAGCAAAACTGTTCCTGACATTTGTTAGAAAGAAAAGAGCTCCCAGCAGCGTTGCAATAATGCAATACTTCAATACTGGAGCACCACAGAAACTGAAAGGCCATCAACCCTCATTGACAAAGGAGGAGGGGATTAATTTTGTTTAAATGAAGTTTTCATTGGCTGCTTGGAAAAAAAAAAAAAAAAAAAGTAAAAAAAAAATCAAGTTTCACCCAGTTATATTGTATAGTTTGTTATTACTTAGATCTGTGTTAGAGCAAAAAAAAGGAAAACCTCTAACTGTAAAGTAGAACAAGCTGAATATAGGTTACGAACATCGTATTTGACAAAAGACAAAATTATCTATGCAGTACAACTTAGTTTCTAAACTCTACAGCCGTTAGCTAGATCTAAAATACCGTTTCTTCAAATCCTTATCCCTGAACTCACATTTGCTTCTAAGACTTGCAGAGAAATGGAAAATTTGAAGTCCAGTGATGTGATTGTTTCTCCTGTTGCTCTGGAATCTGAGACTTCTGTTTCTGCTCATGCTCCCAGCAGCTCCAGCATACACGGGCAGGCAGAGCATGAAAAAAAAAAAAAAAAAAAAAAAATCCTCTGCAGGAGTCCAGAAGGGAAAAAAATGATGGTCCTTGACCAAGGCAAAATAAGCTCAGGATCTGTCAGATTCAGGTGTGACTTCTGGCAAGTCATCTGTCTAAATATTCATAGAAAAAAAATGAGTATTTGATTACTTTTAAATTGGGTCCTTAATCTCTGTAGGCCTCGTATATTCTTTTCCTTACAGAAAGGGATTTTTGGTAGTATAAAATTACACATTCTTAGAGTCCTTAGAACTGTTTAGAGAAAACATTCAGACTTATGTATAAATGAGAAAAAAAAGTTTAGAAATATGTACTGGTTTAATTTAAAACCAAATAAGAGAACTTTGGAGACTGCAATTCATTTCATTCATGGGCGATTCATTGAGATTTATATCAGTCATCATAAAAGCTTGGATGCCAGTTCCAGCTTTCCAACAATCAGAAAGCTGGAGTGAATTTTCAATTTGGGATTTGCTTTAACTGCCTAAAGTCTCACAATAGAAATTAAGTGCAGTCAACCAGGTAGTGTGTTGCATAGGTCACTACTTCTGCATTTGTTTTAGTGTTTTAGTCGAGTTTACCTCCTGACCAGCTTTAATTTGCAAATATAAATGTTTATGACTACAAAATTGGGCAGACAAGCTACATTTTTGTACAGATGGCAGAGCTGGAAATTCAAGTCTCTGATTCATTTATGCAAGTACCTCTCTGCATATCAAATGGTTGGATATGACGAGCCATTAGCAGAAGCCTTGCACATATGTATTTTGTAAACAACTGCTGGAACACCAGAATAAATATTTGGCCCTTACTTTACCAAAACCTACCACAGTAACATAGTAACAGATGTTACCCCCTTCTTGTTATGGACCTATTGATATTCCCAGGGTTCAAGAGACAATCACTTATGGTTTATCACGGTATTAACTAACAGCATTAGTGTTAACTATACATCTCTTTATTTTATTTTTTTCTTTTTTTCTTTCCTTTTATTTTTTAATGAATTCCTATTTGGACTGGATTTTAGGGAAGAGGAGAATAGTCACTAGATTTTGACATTTATTTATTTCTTTTTCATGTCTACACTTTCCAGCTACTCAGTGTAAGTACATGGGTCAGCTTTTAGGGGAACATTTTTAGGAAGACTTTCCTGTGTGAAAAGAAGAACATCAGATATAGAAAAGGGTTGTTCACAGCAGAAAATTCCAGCAATTAGTTGAGGTCAAGCCCTGTGTTCTGTCTGGGCTGCTGTGGGGAGCAGCAGGGAACTGCTCATGGGCAGCACGAGTTGGGCTGGCAGCAGGCTACTCCCAGCTGCCCTATTTCCCAGGCAAACATATGAAAAACAAACCAAAGTCATAAATATTTGTTTCCAAAATCAGCCAGTTAATGACAGAGAATATAAAAATCTCATGAAATTATAATTTGATGGAACAGGATTTTGAGAGCTCCCAAAAACACAGACCTAAGTAGCTCAATGAAATAAAATCCAATACACATGAACTTTAGTTCTCTCATGAAAAACAAAACAAAACAAAAAAGCAAATGTGGAGGAAGAGCTCTGTGTATTAGACAAGATTACTAATTTATGGAAAACAACACAGAGTAAACATCATTGTTTTGTTTGATAATATTACCAAGCACCAATAAGTAAGAAGACTCCCATCTATTATGTTATATATTTATATAATTCACTAGGCTCACCTTGCGATCTTTATTCATGTAAAGTACTCTTCTGACTTTATGGCAATCTTGTAATCATTATTCAGCCTGTATGGAATCATATACTTCTGTGAATTAAACTGCGAATCAATTTTCTAATTAGCATTACAATTGTTAATGAAATGAAAGATTACATGAGTTGCAAGTGCACAGAGACATGATGCTATCAGGCATTCAAGTCAGACATATTTAAAATATACACTTCCTATTATTCAAAATTTCCACTTCCTGCTGTCTCTAGAGTTTAGCAAAATCGTAAAACTAGAGCAGCATTTCATGGAGTTCCTTATAGTTATTATCACAGTATTAAATAAGATCTTTCCTGCAAGGGAAAGAAAATGATTGTTCTCTTTCCTAAGCTGACTGTGTAAAATGTTCTTCAATAAAATCCAAGAAATTAATATTCAATGATTTACAGTAAATCTCCTGAGCACTGGAGGTTTGCTTAGATGGGAAAAGCAAACACTTATGGGGTACATTATTATGATGGCTTATGCTAATTAAATGGAAGCAGAAATGCTTAATTTATGCTTTACCATCAAGTGCAAAGGGGAAAATTCTTTCTTGGTTTAAGCTTTATCTTGTTAAGAGGATTTACCTTCTTATTTCCTATAATAAAGAGCTATTTTTGAGACTATACTGAGAAAGCAGAGGCTTGCAGAGCTTTTCTGCTAGTTGCCATGACACTTTGGATCTCAACCTACAGTTCAATACAATGGCTGCAATTAGGTTAATTAGAACATTATCTCTAAGTACACAGCTATTGTAGAAAAGAAAAAACATTCTCACTGAATATGCTGCTTGGTCACCAATACATGATTTAAAAAAAAAAAAAATACATTTTATAATTATAATGAATAATTTATTTCTTTAGGGGATGCTTGATGTTTAAATAATGTAACTCAAAAAAAAAAATGCAAGTTCCATGTAATATTATATTTGAATTTAAGTTTTCTTCTATAAAATAATGAGAGAGAATCCCTCTAATAAAAGATTGTACTATTTTAGCTCATTAACATTTTCCAAATTCAAAGGCCTTAATGAAAAATCACACATATATATATACTAATCTTAAGGAATATTTTTGTATTATTTCCTACTTCTGTCTGCAGATGTGATTAAGCTTTATTTTTTTCCATTATCACACCTACTCTTCTCTAGGTAAAGGAATCAATTGTGCTAGGTGCTGTTCAAATAGGAGAAAAAGATTTCATTCTACACCAAAAATAGAAGGCAGGTGTAGACAAAGAAGTATAGGAAATAAGCAAAGAAAATGGTTAGCCTGATGTGCTGGGGTGTCAGCTCATCAGTAGGCAGCTTTTCCTCTTTTTGTTTCACTAGTAATTATGAAAAGTAAAAATATAAAGCAGAAAACACAATATTTTATGCATTTTCTGAAAACTTAAGCTGAGGAGCCTGTGGAAGAAATGCAGTTCCACTGAAATCAGCAGGATTTGTCACTGATGTCATGACCCAGTTTTTAAGAGTGTACTTTGTAAACTTTTGACTTTAAACTGTTGAAACTCTGAGATAAATATTCAACTACCTAACATTACTTTGTCCAGATATATGTGGGTGACAAAACAGGCACTCCACTACAGAAAGTGGACCTCTGGGCTACATGATGTAAACTGCAAGATTTCAGCCCATCCTAGGAAACAGACCAGACCATCAGTGTACTCTGTCGTCCCTGAAATATATTCAAGTGTATTTCCCGTCTCCCAGAGAAGCTGTACACACTGTATAAACGTGCCGTGGGCAATGACTTAGCAGCATACATCTCATGAATGTCATAGCTGTCGTTGTGAAATATCAAATGCCAAGATTTTCATAATTTATTTCCGCATATTTGACAGGCAGGGACTTTTTGAGGACAGAATTCTAAATTTAAACACTTGTTTCTACCTTTTAGTGTCTCAAATTGGTTCCCATTCCCAACCCCATTTATCAATCATTTTCACTAATCATTACTGTCTGTATTTATCTTCTGTGATCACCAACCCTCTTTTCTCCACATCCTGAAGAAAGGAAAGTTGCTGACAGACATTATGAAAACTAATGAATATTTCTGAAGTGAAAAGATGGAATACTGACCCCCCCCCCGCCCCCAAGGAAAATTATTGCAAAACTCCATTAAATTCCAATAAAATCATGTTTTCACTGATAAGGAATGTTAGATGCTCAGCTAAGCACACAAGTGTATCTCACCTAAGGGTGGCTTACACTGGCCTTAACTTCTGGAATTTTTGCCCAAAGTCCAGAAGCAGATTTCGGGTGTTGGAGTAGTTCTTGAATTAATTTAATTTTTCCACCTGTCCAAACATCTCAAGACAATTATTTTTTTTTTTCCCATTTCTTCACAGATCTTTAAAGGATTATTATTGTTATATCCTAATCCTTTGGTTCTCTGAAACAATTAGAAGGTTACGGACCTGGCACTTTAGGTATATCTGACAAGTCAGAAAAAAAAAAAAAAGAAAAAAAAAAATGAAAAAAAAAATCACTCCCAGAAAATAAAAATGCCCATAAATCCCAGCTAACCTGAAGTTCTCATTTATATAGACTGAGCACACCACTAAATCTCACAGCTCTCTACACAGGCCCAAAGAAATTATCAGAGCAAAGTATTTCAGACCACAAGATGAAACATTTTAATCAAAATGAAATCTTTTGGTTTCCTCTTTTAAATATGAGGAGAGAAAAGCGTGATTTTTATTTTTATTTTTTAATCCGTCTGACATGACTGCATGTAGAAAAGATCTGCAGTGGTCTTGTACTCTACAGCTATGCTGTGAAATTCCTCCTAGGACAAAGCCTGACATAAGAGGCCTGATTTACTTCCTAACTTTTAATGCTTGTTTCTTCATTCAACCTTTTTCATTGTTCTATCTGTTCAATAGTGTCTGCTCTGTGTATTTACAGAGTATGCACATGTGTATCCAAAAAATAATAATACCATGTGAGGTGTTATTGAGTAAATCACAGCAGAAAAAAAAAAAATAAATAAAAATAAAGTTAATATCTCAATAGCCATTCCTGTACTTAATCAAACAACCATAACCTTTGTAATCAATTTAGAGGCTGGAAATCTGCCATGGTACACACTTTCCAGCACAATCTGCAGCACTTCATCCTCTCAGTTTTGTTTAGCTCAGTCCTGAGCGTCAACACAACAACCGTCACATAAAGTCTGGACTCAGAGTAGCATTTTGTCTTCCAACTGAAACATTTCACAACAAATAAACTAAGCAAAATCTGAAATTGTGCTCCTTAAGGCAGTGAAAATTGAATGTGAGACTAGGATGTGATAAAATGTGCTAATGTGGGTAGATTCAAAAATATTGAATACAGTAAAATGTTAATTTCCCAATGTTGCTGTTTTTCTCTTCTGTTTCCATTCAGTTTCAGTAAAATACATCTCCTCCTCTTCCAGTCAGCTATGAACACTGCCGCCAACCCAGTTTCACATTGCTGTGAACAGATTACATGGATCTCTCTCTCAGCTCCCTATTTCCTCTCTTACTTATTCTAAAAACCAATCTACCAGAAGCAAGAAAGTCCATCCTCACCTTATCTAACACCTTTTCTCCCTCTTCTCTCACCCTGCCACAATGTTAGTGCCCTTTCTTACTTTTTTTTTTTCTTCCATATAGCTAAACCCTGCTCACTTCACCCAAAGAAGCTGACAAACTGTGATGCCTCAAACCATAGCAGTAATATCTTCTGCCACTTGTGATCTGGAAAACGTCAGATATTATCTTGTCTATTTTTACTTTACGTTCTTCAGTGAAGAGATTATGTTTGTACAGTGCATGGTGCAAATGGAAACCTGCTTCCCACTGGCCTTTCAGCATGACTGTAAAAAAGGAAAACCCACCTGTGGGTGCCAGGGAGTTGGCAACAACCGTGTGGGTTGTAAACAACATTTTATTCACTGTTCTCAACCTTCCACTAATTTTTCATGCAAAGTCTGTTCATAATCTCATTTATTGTCCTCTACTGTAGGGTCTCTGCAGCTGTTCCACTAATAATAATAAACCAGCACTCTCATCCCTCTGCAGAGCTGCCCCTCCATACATTTTCCTCATTCTGCTTCACTTTCTTACTTTACTCATTTCTGCTTAAAGTTACTAAAAGGACAAAAGGACACGGTTTTTAGGAGAGCAGAGACACAAAGGAATGGGGACAGAGAAAAAGAAAATGGGCCTTCAAAACTCAGCTTCTCTATAACACATATTTGGGTACTCAGAGGTGGAGATCTGGCCATGTAAGTCATCTGAGTAATGCAAAAGCTCAGTCCTTGGTTTTACACCATGGGAGAAACAGGTGGATATCCATTGCCTCAGGCTATCAAATTGCAATTGTCTATGGCAGTCAAATTTCAAAGTAATTTGTAACATAAATATCACGGAGAAAAAGAGATTCAATTTCACCAAGGAGACAAGGTGTTTTTTTTATCACATTATCAAAAAGAGTTTCCATTTTCATATATGAAGCAATAAATTCTGAGGTTTACAACCATTAGTTGATGTGGCCGATATTAGGGTTTCCATTCTTCAACTCTCCAAGATTCTGTTTCCCTTAAAACTGCTTATGGAAGGGAACTATGGCTTCCTCACCATTATGGTCTTCTACAGTGTCTTTGAGCAAGTGTGCATCAGTCTCCTTGAGCAGCTATGTATGATCTCAGGTATCTGAGACCATTTATTTGTCTCACAAACTGACAATTACGCATTATATTTACTTATAACGTTTTACATATATTAAACCAATATACAAGCCATATGCTCTCACTTACAGGAGCAGTTCATACTTCTCTTGAGTATTCTGTCTTTAATTCACTGATGCAATGCAGAGATTGTTGATTTTTTACTAAATTTAGTAGAAGCAAATGCTACTTCATTAGCGCACCCTCCTAGGGTTTGCTTCGCAATAAATTCTGCAAAAAGGCTGCAGACAGGGTGCACACAATACAGGACTTTTATTTATGCCAGGATTCCACCTGGGGCAGTAAAAACCACCGGGCCCTTCAGGCTTACAGGGGTTGCCACTCCCTGGCTTTTCTTCCCTCTTTGCTTTGTTATGGTCATTTAACCCCAGCCTGATCACACACAGAGACTGAAATGAAGTGCAGTCTTTGGAGGGTGGGGGAATAAGAACGGTTAAAACTGGGATTAGAGGGAGAAATACAAGCAAGGAAAAAATCGCAGCCTTTAGTTCACTGCTACATGACATATCAATTGCTCCTAGTGAATTTTATGTGGAAATTTGTTTATTGGCCAGATCAATCACTCTAGCAGAAAGAAACCTGTTCTTAAGACCACATGAAAGCACCTGTCTGAGGCAGCATACATGCAGCATGAATAAAGACTGAGTACAAAGTTCTTTGGGTTAAAGGCTTGCCAAAAGTTTATAAAAACAAAAATAAAATTTAAAAAAAATCAAAACTCAAAAAAATCAAAATCAAAATCAAAACCTCAAAATCAAACCTCAAAACTGTTACCAAAATGATTAAAACAGAAATAAATGCCTAGTCATCATAAGTCAAGTCTACCCCACAACCACACTTTGCTACGTACTTAGTGTGTACATACTGGAGAAAGGGAAATTGAGTCGAAACACCAATTAGTACTCAAGTATATATTTTAAGAGCTACTTTTCAGTAGTACAAAAATGCTTACAGGCTGCAGTTAGGGGAAGAGCCTTAACTGTGTTACACATGGCAGCACGTGCTATGAAAACAAAACCTCACCTGGAACAGCAGTCTGCAGAAGTGCAGGAAGTTTCCCTCGCTGCCACTCGCTGGTGGACAAGCCAAGTCCTCTTGCAATAGGGTGCCCGTACCTAGCCTTTCTCTCTAGGGTTGAATCCAGAGGCGATTGCAGACCTACAGATGAATAACTTTGTTCTTGTTTGAAGAGATCTTCAAGCATCAGTGACCCTCAGTAACCATGATGTCTCTCTGGGTTGCTGTGCCCAGCTGAAGAGCAAATTCAGATCTAATTTGGTCCTCTGAAACTGTTGTACCTAAAAGAAAACTGAAAATGTGTTACAAAACTCTAAAAACTCACAAGCCTTTTCTTTTTTTTCTTCCCACCTATGCCTATTTTTTACATTGAAAAGGGGAAAGGACCAGAACAGAAACTGCATTATTCCCATATAAAGTCCAGAATACTTCATCACCACAGACTTTAAGGAAATCTGACGTTATGGTGGGGAACAGCAAGAGTCAGACGTATACCTGCAACGGAGATGCATACTCAAACACTGGAGTCATCGGACAGTACAGTACAGACAGTAAATCAGTGAACTAAGCCAATTTGCTCCAGTAAGAGAGAAGTATGGATTTCATTACCTGAGGCCTTCTCAGGGCAAGAGCCTTAATGGGCGCAATGAACTCAGTGGGAAAGGGTAGCATCTGAAGGCAGAGAAAACCTCCGATGGTTTTAAGCACTTCAATTTTTATCCCATAAACAAATCAGATGGGATGAGCTATGTAATAGTTTTTTTATGATAATTATATCTGTTTGTTTGGTCTTTTACCAGATCGTTAAAGCTACTGAGGTTGCTGGAGAGCCATTTCTTTTTTTCCCTTGAACTGTTTCAACTGTTCTTGATTGATTGTATTGGAGTTTTGTGATGATAAAGATTTATAAGTAGTCAATAAAAGATATTTTTAAAAAGCCTTCTAAATAAAAATAATCCTTCCCATATGAAGGAATTTAAGTAACATTTTTTGTTTGTTTCTTTGCATTATGAAAAAGAGGAAAACCACATGTTGGGAAGGTAAAAATATTTTATCTTTTTCCCTAATGTTACAGAGGAAAAGAGGAGGCAAACAGAAAGAAAAGCATTTTAGTAGTGAGGTTTGGCACAAATTCAAACGTAAATGTTTCTTCTTGCATTGGGACTGCAAGATCAGGTCATAGGAACAAAATCAAGAGTAACCTCATTCTACCCTAAAATTCAGCTCTGGAAACAATTATTAATTTGACTTAATCTCTTGCATCAGATTGCAGTTGTAAAACCATGGGATGAGGAGGTTGGAAAAGGGTGAACTGACACATAGACTTGTATATCTAATAGTGTTTCCACTAGAACATTCAATTCTGAACAGAAATTTAAATTCCCATTTCTAGTATAGCGTAGTACAGTGAGGGCTGGCTTAAAGGAAATCAAGCTCTGAGACATCATGTAGAGCAACACTTCAGTTTTACTGTTTAACAGTCTGAGAAATCAAAATATGACTGAGAAATACCAATTTATTTCTACAGTTACTGCCCAAAGTTTTGAACACATGATTACATTTAGATGGGCAGAGTTTTCTAATTAGTTGTGTCTATGAATTTTAGCAGCTTTCTGTAGCATGCTGAGTCCAATGACAGCATTTACCACCTGCATTGCAAATCTCAGAAATTTAATTATAATACTGTGCACATATCCCTGCAGTTTCGGCATCAGTTACTCTATCACGTTAATACTATTTATTGTACATGCTTAATCTTTGCACTTTCTAGTAGATTTTCAGATGGTATCTTGTATACTACACAGTAGTATGGAATTTAGACAGAAATTTACATAATTCTACAAGATGTAACCTTACCGTCTATTCAAATCCAGTAAATATCATTTGTCTGTATATCAACGTTTTGTGTTTTTGATTTTTTTGTTTGTTTGTTTTTTTTCCCCAAAGTCTCAATCACATCAATATGCAGTTTCATTTTCAGGAAGCAGGTTTTCGTACGGTACATTAGAAGTAACTTATTTCCTTCCATTAAAACATTCATTTACATTTTTAAGATGAGACATTTTTCAAGAAAGAAATGGTTTTTGAATGTAATATATTTTAGATCAGTATACAAAAAAAAAAAAAAGGTTTTTTTTTGAGGCCATTGGTCTTAAATTTGCCATGGTCCCAATGTCCAGTCTGCATTGCCATAGTCGCCCTGTCACTGCCCTGGAGAAGGGAGGTAGGACATGAAGAAAGATAAAACATTGAGTTTAGGAGGTGCAACAGTCAAGGCTGCACTTTGTTTATATCTCTGGCAGTGGAGATACAGCAAAGCCTGCTTCTCAGAACTCTTCTTTTCCACCAGCATTTCCACCTTGCTATAATTACATAGGACTTGTCTGACCTGTGTGTCTACAACAGGGGCTCACAATGCTAAGCAGCTTTGACACAGCTCTGGATCAAAACACAGGCATACTGTCTCCTGCTTAAATATAAACAGTGTTAACAAAAAGCAGTCCCATGCAAAATGTTTACCTGAAAAGCTGATGTTGATTTTCTTCTCTACTTCCATCATCAAAAACTCATGTATCAATCAATTTAAAATTTAACAATACCTTTTTCTCAATTCTTTTTAATAAGAGAAGCAATTATTGGGAACTACAGAAAAAAAAAAAAAAATTGTGTTTATCCTGACTGTGATTCAAACTGAAAATTTAACTTCACATTATTTGTCCTTGAAAAACAAAAACAAAAGTGGAATGTTTTAGTAGTAGGGGAAAAAAAAAAAAAACAAAAACAAACAAACAAACAAAAAAAAAACAGACTGTACAAATCAGAATGAAATTACTGATGTTACTATTGAAGACAGTTTGGTTAGGGTTACCATGGCTAAACCACCTTGCTTACACTGCTTCTCTTTGTGGTGCCACCAAGGAAAATTCCTGGATACCATAAAAGACTTCCAGTCCCTCTCAACTGGTACTTTGGATGACTTAGAGATGGCTTCAAGTCGTCAGCATCTAAGGACATTTGTTCTGTGCTCACAGCCTCAGCAGGAAAGGAGAGCAGAGACACTAGGGGAGAGCTGGTGTCCAGGACATCAGCAGTGGTTTTCAGTTCTTGTTCAGGGGACTGCAAACCTCAAGCTCTGTGGGAAAGTCCCATGATAAGGATGTGCTTGAGGCTCTTTGAAAGTGCCCTCAGATAGTCTGACTGCAGCTGGGGTATAGACTTAAAGAGCTGCAGACAGACAGAATAGTTATATTTTTAGCCTACTTAACCACAGACTGGCATGCTTTAGCATTGTCTGCACTACAAGGGAGTAAGAGACTTTCTTCTGTGCTACTGGCACTGACAATAACATTTGTGTTCAAACAGTTGAGCTTGCAAGTGAGCTTGAGGAATACTTCAAATCACTCTCTGCAATTATCAATCAAATAGTACATGAAGTGAGTGCTGTTCTTCTCCCTGTCCTTACAAACACATTCAGTGTATTTGAGCAAAAGAAAGATTATCCATATAAATGAATCTTGGCCAAATTATTAATGAGCATTCACCCCATTAACTCTAAAAGTCACATTCCTCCAACCACAGAACACAAGACCTTCAGTATTACTGATACATTCAGAGAAAATTAACCAGAAAAAAAAAAAAAAAAAAAAAAACTTACAAGCTTGAATATTTAATAGTTATCAACGGAGCCTTGATTAATCCTGTACAAGTTATCTTTATCCTTGTCCTATGGTGAAGTTGGCATACAGTGGCATTGGACGTTCTTCTATAGTCTAATGTAAAATTATACTATGCCTTCCATGAGTTCCAATGTATAGAATCCATAAAATTCCCGATAAGATAAGAATCCATAAAAACACTGATAAGATTTTTTTTTTCTTTTTCCTATTTGTAGAATTTGGTTGAAGTATCATATGCTGAATACTTCAGAGAAAGAGCTATGATGTGTTGCAGTGGTATATATTTGGGCACAGACTTCAGGTCTTCTTGTAATATAGTTATCCCTGTAGGAATTTCATTAGATTAGAACTAATTACTGGCAAAAAAGCACGACTGGGATCCAGTACTATGAAACTCATTTCACTCATCAGGCAAGCGAACAGCATTTCCAAAGAGATGCTGATATCCTTTCATTGATACAGAAAGCTGTGCTCAAAGACTGCTTTCAGTTAAAACATATGGGAGAAGGACGGGGAAAGTAGAAATGAATTTAAGCAGAAGAAAAGGAAAAGACATATGTAACCAAGATGTGCTCCAACCTGCAGCACTTCTGCCTGTCATCCTCAGATGAAAACAAGTCAAACTCTTGATATTTCTTGTACTGAGGTGACACCAAAAATAGCTCATGTAAACCTCATATTACACAGATGAGGAAAGCAAACAAGCACATCATATCTGAGTCTGCTGGAGATATAAAGATTTCATCCTATAAAGCAGCTATTATATCTCCTTTGGCCTAGCAGTCACTGGCTCTGAGGCAGCTGCAACAGCAAGATTTTATTTCTGTCAAAGCAATTGCAGAAGGGGTCATTTGTACTGAAAGAGAGGATGAAATAAGGATGCTTGACTATGCAGACATTTTCATGGGAAGGAATGAGGCTTGCACAGTTGAGACCCAGCGTAGTCACAATGTCTGTGACCCCAAAGGAATCTGCCACAAGTGCCACCACTGCGAAGCCAGAATCTGACCCCCAGAGGAACAAGCATCTGCAAAGGTCTGCATGTATTTATATCCATGTCTCCTCCAGATGATAGAAATGCGCAACATTTTTTAGGTTTGTTGTGCACAAGAACAAGAAATGGAGTGCTCCAGAAATAGCTGAACTCAGTGCGTTTGCCCTTAATACTGTTTTTGACAGGAGAGGGCCAATGAACCCAACACACGCTGACAAAAGAACTGATAATGATGAGTAGAAAAAGAAATGACATTGTTAGTTCTGCAAGATTCTTCCCTTCAAAACTGCTTGTGCCAATACTGGCACATAATTCACATCTTTAATGTTCAACCTTCTTTGCCATTAGAAAGTAAAAATTTGTCAAATTACTGTACTCTCTGAAGTTTCTCTGGTTATAAGACAGAAATTTCTCTGGTGCCTTAGACACTGATGTGCCAGAGAGAGACTGCAGGAATTCAGAGCAGAAGATAGAAGCTCAGGCCTAGATGAGAAACAAAAGATCTGAAGAGTGAGAGTCTGACCTAAGGCAAAGGACTAGCTGAAGTCTCCAGCTCTGTAGCCATCACACAGAGCGACCGAAGCAAGGGATACAGGGTTTTAGAGACCATCCCCCGAGCAGTTCAGAGTCAGTCCACCTGGGAGGGTCAGTTACAAAACGACAGAAGGTGCCTCCTGCAGCCTAATCACTGAAGTCTGTTCAGGCTTTTCTGTCTGGCCACAGACCTGCAAGCATAATTTTTCTCCACTAACATCCCTCTGCAGTACTCCAAAAGTCCCATTCCTCAGTAAATCACCTCATATGACAACAGCATAAGGACTCCCATACTACCAGATGGTCAGTGAAGATCTTAAAATATCAAACACTTATTCTAACATATGCCTATGGCTGGAATTTTCAGGAATGAAACAAGGTGGAATTTCCAAACGGAATGAAAAACTTGGAAGTTTTCCCTCCCACCTATTTTATTTTCAAAAATATCCAAATGATTTTTCAGCACATGCTTTTCTTCCAGTGCGCTATAACTTTACATGGGCAGTTTCCAATCTGGGCATCAAAGTAGCTTAAGATATCTTTGCAAATTACAGTTTTAATGCAGAAAATGTGTTGTCTCTATTTACATAAAAGTGTTTTGCCATTTTCATAGCTTCCTCAGGTTTTTTCTTACAGTGAAGACAGGGAATGGGAGCCAGTATACTGAAATATTTGAGAGAAACAAATGAACAAGCTGTTCCTTTTGTTTGTTTGTTTAAAAAAATAAATAAAGATTTCAAAGTATCTGTGTACAAAGATCTTTGCAAAGTGTAGATTTAAGCTACCTTGAAAGCATTTAATTCCATAATTACACAAAGGAAAATTTGAAGCTAAGGAAATTACCAAAGTAAGATGGCTCTGATTGCATTTGGCAGTATTTCATGCATTATTCCCGTTAGCCACAAGTGTAATTTGACTTTTTTCTTTGCACTAGTCCTTCTGAGACAATGTCAGTGTTGAGTCCATAAGCATTTTGAGAATTAATTAAAATGTCATGAAATAGTTATTTCATTAGCATATATATAGTCATAAAAATAATTATAATTACTTCTTAGAGGTGGAAGAGAGTTAAGTTTGATTGATGGAATTAATGAAAATATGGACAGTTCCAATATACTAAATTGCAGAAACTTGGAGTATTAACTATCTACTATGCAAAGTTATAATAATCACTGTAAGCACTTAAAAAGATTAATATTCAAAAAGAATAATGTATCTTAGAGCCTAAAATACCCATTGCAAATTACAAATGTATTTTCAACTGTTTATATCATATTCAGAAGAGAAATATCATTTTGATTAACTTCCAAGGTCTCTTAGATTAATAGGTATTTATAATCTTACAGAGTACAATCAATCCCTTTAATCTTGTTATCAGATGCTAAACAGCTGGGTGACCTGATTTAAGTGTATGATTTTAAGAAAGTAATAATGTATAATAGCTTTCAAATGCCTGCTAAGAATTTTCAAGTTGTATAATACTCCAAAAATATGCAAGTAAATGATATTAAAAGAAACATAGTTAACATCAGAATACATATAAACTGCTTGTGAAGCCATAAGCAACCTAATTTTGAGTTATTTTAATTTATTCTGTTTTAAAGACCTGCAACACAGTTACAATATCCTTAGTAAGCCCAGGTGAATACACTCTGCAAATCAGTAAATTCTTAAACTGAATAAAATCCTTGCAATTCATTAGTTGAGACCCTCTTATGAAAACTGACCATAATCTGCAAGAATTGAGGGCCTGAGCTTCCTAAAGGGTGCTATTTCAAAAACGTATCCCTATCCTGATAGGCAATACTCCCTATTACCTAGAACATACACTTATGTTTTGCGGTAGGCTGTCCACAGTAAAAATGACCTCCAAGATCTGCTCAGTATCCCAGCTGCAACAAAACAGGCTAATATGAAGCACAGCAGAGATGCTTTAATTAGTATTAGCTGTCCAGCCCATGTCCACGTACCACATTTCCACATGCCAGGATGCTGATTTCTTTATTTTTTTTAAGCAACTACCAAATTTGTGAAGAATTATTTTGCAGAAGCATTAGCTGCATTTTAAAGGTCTTTTTTTATAAGACATTTCCAATCTCACATCCCCCCTCCAATCACACAAACAGTTCAGACCAAAAAAAGCACTACATGGTAGGAAGAGGCAGGAGGGAGTAGGCACACACAGCTGTACATGCTGCTGCCAGGGAGTTTGTTTTACATCCTCGTATCGATATAGACACTTCGACAATTGTTGTGCCAGCTTCTCATAAATGCCATGTTTTGCAAACTGCCAAATAAAGCAGTGATTTAAAAAATATATATATATATATATATTTTAGTATTATGCCTTAAATTTTTATTTTCCTGAGGGAGCATATGGTAGAAGGTGACACATTTTAAATGGTCTTCCTGATGGCTGATACCTGGGAAAGTAGAAGCTTCCCCAGTGTAAATAACTGCAGCCTCTCAATGCAAGGAGATTTGCCTTTTTTATTCTGCCTGCAAAGAAATTACTGCCATGGACTTGCAGTTTCTCCCAGCAATTTGAGTGCTCCTTTCCTTGAGCCATAGTCCTCATACTGGCAGTTCTAGGGATGAAATTTTATTTTCTCCCTCTCAGACTAACCTTTGGTTCACAATCTCTTGAAATATACAACACACGCTTCCATAAGACTGATTTATCTCCAGCACTGCAATAACATAACAGGAGAAGAATAAAATGAATCTGAACTAGGCTGCTGCTATTTCTAAATTAAAAAGCAGCAAGATGATCATAGTGTACTAAGACTTATTCTAGGGGTTGTTTTGACTTGAGCATTACTTGATTAAATAAGGAGCCTTTAACCTAAGGGAGTGCTTGGTCAGTCAAAGAAATATTCTGCTAAGGAAATACTTTTCAGGATAACTTTTAGCCGTTATGGCTTCTTCCAAGGAAGGAAACAGAAGGATCAGATGATAGAATCAATGTTTGATGATTGTCTTTTGGTACCTCCCTATGCAGCAAGGTAGCTGCAACCTACTTCCAAAGGATGCTTGGAGAAGTCTTCCTGCAAGAATAGATGTCTTTGCAGCTCATTACTGTCCCTAATCTGGACCTTCACACCTGTCTCACGCTTTGCACAAGTGCAGGACTGCTGTTCAGCATGGGAAATCTAGGGTCAGCTGGCAGCTTCTGTTTCCTGCAGGCTAAACTGCCCTTTGCAGTGTAGCTCAGCTAGCTTGTTGTAGCTTATATTTCTGTATTTATATGGTCAGTGTTTTAAACCTGAGTTTCTTCCCTTCAAACAATTGTACTCCCAGCACGACTTGAGAACAGGTCTTTTATTGTTCATTTTTTCTGAAATGTAAGCATTATCTCAGAGCAAATTTACGTTTCTGATCACTCCTGAAAACTAGATATTGGAAAACATATGCACCTCAGCAAACAGTATAAGGGAGTCACAGAGGAACCTAAGAGCTGTTGCACAGGTAATGGTGTCTACCACTCCCCCCAAGAAAGCAAAGCACCTTCCTCCAAAATATATTTGTGACATTTCAATTTGAAACACAGCAACGACATTAGAAATCAATGTATTCTAAACTAACTTCAGATGTATGCGGATCATTCATCAGGAAACACACCCTATCCTTAATGAAAGTATTTTCCAAAATGAACACAAACTGGAAATATATTTACTGAATCTATAAAGGATGGACAACAACAGGTAACTGAGCACAGGTGCATCCTCCTACTTGGTCCTGCCCATGGCCCAGGTTCTGCAAAAGAACCCTACTGGCTACCATCACTGGGAGCTTTTGTCACAGCTCCCACACAATTAGAATTCTATCACTGAAATAATTTACTTTTAAAGAGAAAAAATTCTGGCATTCTCTTGTTGGATATTTGAAGTAAGACCTCAAGTTCAACAGTATTCCAGACTTGTAAAAAGATACATTTAAAGACTGACATTTTTCAAGTAGAACTGTCAGAAGTATTTTATATTAACTTCACCATTTTTTATTCTTAGCAGTATTTAACCCTTGTCCATAAAGTGTTTCTATCTCCAAATTGAGGAAATAGAAATATAGGGACAACATTGAACTCAAATTGCCATCTATATAAAGGGAAATAAAGGTAGAAAAAAATATGAATAAAGGATACTGCTGACTGTGCTAGAAAAGGACAACCTTTTTTTTTTTTTTAAACCTTAGCCATGTTTTTACTTAGATTTACTATAACCAAACTTATTTTCCAACTGATTCTGTTAAGTGATTCTTATATTTCCTGGCAGTTTAGAAAAATGCATGTGCTTGCATGTTTCAGAGCCTTTGTACAGCTCTTTGTACAGATATTGTACAACTTAGTCTAACCTACTTTTCTTTCCTAGAAATATTCTATGGTCCCTTATGAATGTTACAAAAGATTCACAAATTGTTGCATATAGTGGCAAAAGCTTACATTTCCAAGATTGTCATTTAGATGTGCAGAGATTCCACCCCCTTTTTTCCTCCTCTTCCCAGTAGGCTAGACTTTGATGGGAAAGCCTTTAAAATAAATTTTTATGCCTTTCAAAACGTATAGAAAAAAAGTAATGCAAATTATGAATCTCCTGTGAACAGTTACCTGTACTCCCACAGTCTAAAATGTATACAATACATTGAAAAATACTTTTCTATATACCTTTAAGATTACCAGTTGCATCCCAGAATTACTATGTATCCCAAATGGCAGAGTGTAGGAATTCCCTGGATACTGCTACTTTTTTCCCTGTCCCTGAAATAACCAAGCAAATAAGCATGTAAATAAAATATAGAGAACCTCAGTGGGTGGAAATCCAGACTGGGTTTCAAACACATAGCAGTTCATAGACTTAAAGCATATGAAGTTATTGTTGCTAGGAGGTAGCAGCTTTTTCTTCTGTTGGACTGAGTATCAGAGCTATCTGTTCACATCTTCTGAAGTAGTTGAATTCCTGAAAACATACAAAGAAAAAAATCTTATAGCATGTAATTTAAAAATACCCCATAATACATTCTGAGTCTTGAATGAGAACACAAAAATTATATCCTTATTATGGAATTTGATTGGGTGAGTAAGAAGTCACAGAACAGGAAACCATTCCCACCGAGTTCTGGGGTGGTTTATGGCATGTGCATCTCTCAACATTTCATTTAGCCAAACAAAAATAATTATTTGAATGGAAGGAATAAATCTGCTAGCAAGATCTGATCACAAAATCTATTTTGTTTATAGAAATCTGAAAAATATTCCTGTCCAAAATCTAATGACAACTTTTGCTGAAAAAACAAGCATTCATAGCCTCAGAGTATATGACATATTTAATGAATAGTGGCTGCTGTTCACAGTTAATGTACAGAAAACTGCATGTTCTTGCCTGCAGTACACTAGGCTATTACTTTATCAAAGATTCATTCCTTAAAAGCATATTGCATTCAGAGAAGACTACAGTATTTCATGATATGGTCTATGTACGACAGGTGACTTTATAGTATTACTACAGAAAAATAATATACTTTTTTGACTCTAAAATACAGCATTTTCTGCTCATGACCAGTCAGTGTGGAAAATCAGGTTCAGCCATGTCTACTGATTCACTGAATACTTCCCCTCCAAAGACATAAGTTTGGTTCCAAAGGTAGATACCTGTCTCTGAGCAGCAGGCAAGGCCCAGCCCCATGCCTTAACATTTTCTGGTCTTTCTCCAGTGCTTCCCCACAGATGTAGGAGGTGCTCTCTGTACACAACAACAACACCTACTTCACCAGTCTGCAGACCCTCCTCAGCTGCATTTCATCCACAAAGTATGGTGCTTGTAGACCTATAAAGATTATAACCTTGAAGATAGTGTTATTATTTCTCTTTTTAAACCATCCCTTAGGCTTTATAGTAGTTAACTGTGTGTTTCATTACAAATGACCAGAAAAAAATATCTTCAGATTTCCTCTATCGTCATCATCCAGCCCAATAATGTTACCCTTTGTAATCAACCATACAGGTAGGAGAGGAGGAAAGCCTACAGGTAGGAGAGGAGGAAAGCCTACAGGTAGGAGAGGAGGAAAATAGTAGTATTAATAGCTCTACCCTCTAAAGGAGGGCCCTTTCACCTTTTCAGATGGTGAGCATAGAGCATAACTTTTCTCTCTCCTTTTTTTCCTCCTGTTAGGACAGGAAAGCTGGAGAACCACCCTATGCCATCTTCTGCAGGGACCATATTACAAGTACTTCACTCGATGATCCTCATGGGTCCCTTCCAACTCAGGATATTCTATGATTCTATGATCTTTTTGCCACGGATAAAGTCAGAGTGAACAAAACAGAAGTCTATCTTCTGAAGATGTCTTTATTTTCTGATTGTTTCTTTACACAAACTATAGATTAAAGCAAAAGTTTAGAAATGAAATTTCAAGCCTTTTTCTTAAAAAAAATCAAAAATATCGATACTTATTTTTCTTTATGGGGCAGAAGGTAAAAGAGGTAAAAATTGTTTTCCTGGATTCAAATGTTAGACAAGATATGGGATTTTCTGCTGCAGTGGAAACACTGGTTCCTTAATCATGGCACTTTTATAACTATTGTGAACTGTGCAGTAAGTAATAAGCCCTGGAACTTCAACATTTTGCTACTAACATCTCAGAAGAGAAGGTGACTTTTTTTTTTCCTAAGCTATAATATTCAACTGGTTAAGCAAACATTTCCTCCTCCATTCCAAGTAAAAAAAATGAAAGTTTCAGTTTCATTTTCTACCTTAACAGCACTTCTCTATTGCTAGCTTGACTAGATACCTGATTGTGCAATAAAGTGTTGATACATACAAGAAAAAAAATATAGGTTACGACACATACAGTCTATGCTAAAATATATGGAGCCTTTTATGGGCCACTGCTCTGGGATATATATTTTTACTCAGCATCTTTGATTATGCTGCCACCAGCAGCTTTCAGGACATAAAAAGGCAAATGACAGGTGCTGTCAGTGACTCAAACAAAAGCTGTGGAAATTCACTGAGCATGTTATACAGCAGATTTTAGCAAAGCTAAAAACCCATGGTAGCTTTGACTAACTTGATCTCTCAAAAAGCTATTTGAGGAAGAGAGTCACAAAATAATGAACTGGATGTAGCGTTACATAACTAAGAATCCCCCAGGGTCTTGTCTGCTGCCTTATCTCATAAGTTGTAATGATTTTCATGTCAGATCAAAGAACAGGGTAAAGTAGAATTAAGATGTAAACAACTATTTCATTGCCCTCAAGTGAATAGGTTTTGTTTTAAGACACTCTTATGCAGCACTGTAGAAGGTATTTCTCTTTATCTATTTGTTTTGTAAGTTTTTTCTGTGACAGGGGAAGCAAACACCTTGTAGTCCAGTTGTATCTCCCAAGTAGCTGATAGCCAGGTGGAGCTGGTACTGCCTTTTAGTTTTTGATGAAGGAAAAAAGTAAGGATTGCGTGCACAAGAAAAGAAACAGGAAGAAACTTAGCTTGGGATTTGAAGGGAAAACCATGCACTCAGAATACACAGAACAAAAACGGCCAGGAGAGCATTACATTTCACATACGTAAGCAAGAGCAGCATTTGCTGTCTTGTGGATCTTGGATTTGGTGGCATCACAGGCTGCAGGTGGAATGGGCACACTTCTGGGTTCACCAGAGAGCTGGGTCTTACAGAGAACACTGTAGGAATTAGAAGGATTTCCCTTTTCAGAGGCTAGGACTTCAGCAGGACATTATGGAAAGTAAGGAAAGAACAATGACAGAATTACAATACAATCTCAAGAAGCTGTAGTGACAGGATACCCTGAACATCATGAGACATTGTTCATCACATCTGGAGTATTCTGGCTTCCACAAGGGCTCAGGAAACAGGAATTTCTGAAAATTTTATACTATAAGGACTGTTACATCATTAACATGCAATCAATATCTCAGCAAACTGTTTTTCAGCAGAGATCAATCCTGCCAATAGTTCAAATATTAGTAAATTGTTAAGGTCAAAAAGGGTAACAATACTTAATATATGCCTGACATTTTAATGAACTTTACAGTAAGTAGGAACAAAGATATCTTAGCCCTGTTCCATAAAGCCGTGTAGAAGACTACACTTGAATCGTTCATTTTTTAAAAAATAATCAAGTCTCAGATGTTTTTTTTTTTTCCCCACTAACAATATATTGTATTTACAGCAGCGTAACAGATTTCATTTCCACACAGATACAGTGACATGAATAGGTGATCTTAAGAAATTATCTACTAAAGAAAATAAGAAATTATTTTCCAAACTCAAAGGCAGGTCATTTTTTCCCTTCTTCATACATTATGAATGAATTAATTCTCCAATATTTTTTAATACACAATTTATTATTAAAGTTCAGGGATAAAATTGCATGAAACAAAAATGTTTATTATCAGAAACGGAAAACTAATAATTTGTCAAACTTAGTTTCATCTTCAGTTCATGAAATATTCATGAACACATCTTCAGTTCTTTAAATTTGTTATTTGGGCTAATATAATATTTGCTCCCTTCAATGTGTTTTGCTTATTGAACATCAGTGTTCATTACTCCAAACCCGTATGTGATTTTCATTGGTCAGCTGTGGCTAACTGCATAATCACATTCAGGAGATTTCCCTTTCTCAATTGGATGAATATGATTCGCTAAAACAGGAAGAGTTATTCATGTTCTCAGAGGCTTTGAAGCACTCTGGTAGAGTTGGAAAATAAGTGGGTTAGGAAATTAAAGAAAATTCTCAAGCTTTTTCTTTCTGTCTCACTCAGGTCTCAACAGAATCATAGGTCCTATGTAGCTAATATAAGATTTATTGGCTGTTTGCAAAATTTGAATTTATTTTCCCATGGACATATGAGCAGGTGCTGAGATACAAAGAATGGAAGCAGGTTTTGTTTCCACTTGTTTTAATTGAAGACACCAGATTCCTGGCTAGGGATTTTAAGATCTACCCTATTGCTGTGGTCTATTATGCGCTAATAATATTAATAACAGGCAAAAATATATTTAATGAGCTTAAAAATTTGGGGTGGGGGGGGGAATACTACTTGATCATACAAATACCTGTGGAAAAGCCAACCCACAAAGAAAGTACATCTTTAAAAATATATTTTTAATTTTTCCTTGTAAGTCTCCTGTAATATTTACCTGTTCATGCCCCAAACTACTACCAGCTTCTGAAAATATTAGAAAAGAGTGCTGTTGCCAAGTACTTGACTTATTTAAAGATAATTTTATCTGGAATCCAATATTGCAGAGTGCTCGGCTGTAGAACAGCCTGATAAAACCAGATAAAAGCATATTCAAGTTACCCTCAGGGGCAAAGCATGCACATGGGAAGAAGGAGAAGGAACTAGTATATGGTGTGATGTGTTTTCCCTGATATAGGCCCAGAAGATTTAGGTTTAAAATTCCTTTGAAAATGTTTAATTAAAAATAGGTATAAAAATCAAAAAACTCTTAAGAACTAGACCATCAACACAGATAGTTTCTAAGTTTGGAAAAGTTAACAAACAGCAGATAAATAATCCATAGTTTTAAATGAAAAAAAAAAAAAAAAAAAAAGGACCTTTTCTTAAGGACATATATAACTTAGACCAGTATGCTGTGCATTTAATGAATGAAAGTTGCATTTGGAGTACAAGAAAATGACTCAATTGTACAGAAATATCTCTGACAAATTTCTCCTTTAGCAACTTCATTATTCTGTTTTGAATCAACCTAGTTTTCTTCGTCTATTCTTTTTCTTCTACTGAAGATAGTAACGTTATTCACTCTGAAGTAGGCCCACCGTACAAGCAGCACTTCCATTGCCCATTCATCACCCACCACTGAGCTTCCCAGCAGCTTTCCCACTCTTGCCACACAGCAAAGCAGCACTAGATGGGCAGTTAATCTAGCCAGGAGCTGCCTCAACAGCAGGAGCAAACCTGGCTAGTTAGTGAGATCCTTAATGATGTCATCCTTGGGTCATCTTCCTGCAGGGAGAGGTACTTTGGATGATACATTTGCGTTAAACAGCTTTCACTTGCAGATAAGTGTGAAATTTGCATTTGGACTTAGTGGGCTGTGTGATTTTGTCCAGCCACTCACCCTGTCTTTTTCTTGCAAACTGTAGAGTTAATACCTTTATAAAATACTGTGCAAAGATGTAAATTATTACAACACATTTGTAAAATTATAAATGTTAATTGGCAAAATTAGCACTAGATTAATGTTAAAATTAGTGCTAGATTTAACAGGCAACAAAAGGTAACCACAAAACTCTTCATTTTAAGTAAATATTTCACGATCTTCATTTGTTCTGTTTCTTTTTAGAGAAAAGTGTGTGCCCTTACAAAAAGCCAATTTGACAGTAAATCTTCCACTCCATTTACTAAGTACCTGGCTCAAATATTTTCTTCTTTGAACTACAAACCAATAGTCAGCTTTATGAAATGATAGAATAATTCTTTACCATTAAATCTAAAATCCTCAAAAAGTATCTACTTCAATTTATTTAAGTAGTAGACTCAGGTTTACATAATGTAAAATTAAGTCATTCAGCTAAAGGAATCTCAAAACTAGGACTTCAGGGCAGGAGATGAAAGAAAGTTTTATATGGGCATACTAGATTACAGACAAATTCTACACTAGGTTATATAAAAATACCTTCCCAGAATTTTTCTATAGCTGATTAATTGCAGAAAAGTTTATTTATGCCTTAAAACATTCTACATTCTTGCATGAACTTTAAGATTATAATATCTAAATAGATTCATTGAAAAAGAGATAATCTTGAAGGTGAAAATAGACTGACAGGCTTGTTACAGAAAAACTTTGGAGTCTGAATTTTTGCCTCTAAACACATGAAAGTTTTGCCATAACTGTTTGCTCTGTGCATTTCTGTTTCCTATTGGTTTGGGAGCTGACTATTTCACCAGAAACTATCAAGCATTTGCCGATTTGTTGTTTGAAGCCAGAAAAATATTTCCGTTTCTTAGAGAAACCAGCTGAGGAAGCCTCAGAGAACTCCTTTGCCTCATGCATGTGTAGTGCTGTGTTTTGGGGGTTGCCTGAATCTGAAACTTCAAACTAAACAAGAGTAAACAAAGCACAAAATGCAAATGTGAAACACAATTTTGGGTGACATTTGCAGAAAAGAAAGACGATGGTGCAGCAATGAGTTCTCGGTGGAGTCTATTAAGTCAAGTGTGTGGGAGTTTTGTTTTTCTTTTAACAGATATCAGGCTTGTGGCTTACTTCAGCAGATTTCCAGGTAGGTCTGTTTGTATTTCATACCAGCAAGCCCTCATCTGACTGATCTTACTGAGTTACTCCACCTTCAGTACAGAGGATTAAGTTCCAGCAAAACTATGCTATGTACAAACACTTCTCCTATGACTTGACTGTCCTTTCTGTTGCTTCCAGGTTATTTTAAAGTGTACTAAACAACCACTTTTAGAGTTATCTATTACAAACTGCTCCAGAATTCAAGACCTTGTGCTAAAAGGGACCAGTCCAAGACACACGGGCGGAATTGCTTGTTGACCATTTTTCCAAAGTGGCTCAGAAAGAAGAGTTTTCAAAGACATGAATAGCTCTTTTTAAGTCACTCCCCCATTATTTGACATGGTTTAGAAGTCTGGCTGTTTTTTATTCTTTCTTCGTTTCCAAGAATTCTGGGCAGTGGAATCTTTTAATGGTTGTATTCATTAGTTACAGTCATGATCTCCAGGGGATCAGGAACAAAAAGTTACTCACAGCTCTGGACTGTCTAAGACAAGGTGGAAGTCAGAAACTCATCTGTTTTTTTTTTTTTTTTACATAACAATCAAATCTGAAGCTTTTTCCCCCCTCCCCCCAAATTCTTTACAAAATTAATGACAAACCATATATGTGTAAAAGCTTGGATAATGCTACCCAAATCAGTTTCCAGTTAAACTAATTCAGATATTACCATCTATTATAATTATTCTTGATCATAGGTCCAAGCAGCACAGAAAAAGTGAAAAATGAGGGGTCAAAGAACTTTTGATGTCTTAATCTTGTATCTTTTGGAAATATTGTACTGAACCAATACAATGAATACCTATGCAAAGGCAAAAAAAAAAATAATCCATATATTCAAAGACCATATATTTTAGCTTCAACTTTGCAAAAAAGTTTCCATGATTACAAAATGACTGCTTTGTTTCAGGTTATTTACAGGTAGAATACTTTTCCCCCAGTAGTGGAGTTTATCTCCAAGTGCATTTTGGAAAGTGAGCAGAGTACTAAATTTTCATAGCAGTCTGAATCGAGGATATCTAACTGAATCATCTGGAGATTTAGTCTCATCATGAAGGCTTCTTAATTGTACTCTCCTCAGACAGACCAGAATTAATTCTTGCTATTCTTTGCCTGAAATGTATCTGGGCTGATACACTGATAATAATTTCCTTTCTCAGAGACAGATAGCTAAGGAAAGAGCCTGGAAAAATAAAGGGAAATGTTGAAGGTGATTATCATAATGAGAATATTAATTAGCTCCATTTCAAACACCAGTTGTTGTCACATGAATCAGCAAGTGACTTTCCAAGTCTATTTTATAAGCTTCTTTTTCTCAAGCTGTCATTAAAGTCAGAAGGTGCCTTCTCTATAAAGAAAATAACACTTGATTTTAATACTTAGAAAAATGAGTAGTTAGAGACCCATAGAATCTCTTCTTTTTAAACCTTCAGACATTTCCTATACATGATCACATGATTAATTGGAAATAACGCAGTTAAAAAAAAAAAAAAAAAAAAGAACAAAGGTGACTTTCCTCCTTTCAGTAAGCAGGAAAAGGTGGTACGTAGCCAGGCAATGTCTGCACATGGCCAGTACCAGGAATCTGGAATCCCACCATAGCCTTCTAATAATATAAAGAGAAGCAATGGAAGCAACTTATCTCCTCCAGCCTTTCCTAAGAGGATACTCAAGCTCTCTCAAGCCTCTGAACTCTGCTTTCTCTGGACACCTTCAAATGGCTCACAGTTTATCTTGTTATGCCTACAAAATGCCACTATATCAAGATGCAGCTGCGGCAGCTACTCTAAGGTGCTCCCCCCACACTGCTCAGATGTGATTCATAAACAAGGACTTTGGGGGTTGTATTAGGATTATTTTCTAAATCACTTTGCAGTGCCGATTAGATTTCTCTGAGCCACACTGCAAGCACTACTGCTCCTCAGGTTTCTACCAGCCACTCAGAGTGTGTTATAATTTTTTTTATATTAGAAGGGTCTCATTTTGTGTGCTCTTCCCATGCGCCTGATCTCCCCAGCTCTCTTACATTAAGTCCCTGTTTTGGGGCAGGAGTTGTCTAGTTTAATATCAAACTAGAAATTCAACAAGCTGACATTTACTCCCACTCCCAGACTAGTCATGAATTTCACAAGCTTAAACCCAAGCCTGAAATGCCTTACAGGACATCTCCCAGCACAGCAGGGTCTAACACTGCCTGCTACTTGCATTTACCCTGTTTCCAGAAGATGAGTTAGCCTTCAACTAATTTAGGTTATACAACCCAGTAGGTTTTCAAGAGTTTTATCAAATCCTGGTTAAATTCAAATAAGCTATACCCCCTTCTAACTCTGTCCACTTCTTACTTAGCCATGTAATACAGCTGAATTTATCTAACAAACTCAACTCATGAGGTCAAGCTCATTATTATTAAAAAAATAATTTTCACTTTTTTTTTTTTTTTCCTTCCCCTGATAATTAATGGTAAGTGGTAAACTACAGTAGAGGGATCAGGTTAGTCATCCAGATCACAAATAACTCCTATAAAGAAAGAAAACAGAAGTTTAAAGTAGGCTTTCTAATAGGTATCAAAATACACAAAACAGAGGTTTTGAAGAAGAGTGAAGACTAACAAGTTTTATTTTCACTCCTTAGTAATTTTTCAAAGATGTAAGAAGAATTTGTGCCTTTGCTGTGTCTCAATATATAACCCTCTTTCCTTTAAGTCTCCCTGACAAGCTCTCAGATCGCGGACAGAGCCCCACCAGCACTGTGCTTCAACCTTGACCAAGCTCTACTCAGCATCTGCTTCCTTACCATCATCCTCTGGCTTCCTGTCACAGCACATGCTTGATCAGCTCCACAAAATGTCTTAACCTGTGTCTCATAACCCAGTTTTATAGTGTCCCTCATGAGGTACACACCTGGTCCCACAGCTGATCCCAGAGAAAAACACCAGCTTGCTTAAAGCCAGGGCATCAGTTCTAGTTTACAGTCTTAGTTTTCCTCACGCTGAGGCTAAACTCCTTCCACGTAACAGTAACTTTCACATTTTTCTTTTAGATTTTTAAAAATATAAAAGTATGTGTAAGATTTTAGTTTATGACTAGAATAAAATAAATTTGCTTATTGCTTTCATAGCCAGAGATTCATATAGAGTTAAAAGGAATAGGATGGATTTTTCTGAGCTTTCCTAAAACTGCCTTCCCAATATTAGCATTTATACAGGAAAACAAAAACAGTTAAATTGTAATGTGAGTCATGAGGAAAAGTCCTTAATTCTTACTACTATTATTCTCTTAGTCATTCAATATTCATTTTTACATTGCAGCAACAACTGCAAGATGCATTGCTAGGCAATATGTAACCACAGACAAAATGTAGGAAAGAGCCCTGTAAATCCATAATGACATACATTTCACTTCTGTAAGGAGCAGTAAAACTGGATGTCCATCTAGGAGCATCATTGTAGAAGCTGAAGAATGTTATATTTACAATAAAATGTTGAGCAACAGTGCAAGGTGCTAGGTGTCTCTGGGAATGTTTATATGTTGCATTTCGATGTCAGGTGTACTCTTACAGGACTTGATTCATGCATCAAGACAACCAAAAGCCATGCTGGTACTATGCCAAATCTAATTATTATAAGTTTAGCTTGTCATTGTGCTAATGGAGTCAAGGAATATTTGCTCAATACAGTGTTGGCATATCCCAGAACATGATCTTTATCTTTTGTGATTCTAAAGATCAATCTTTAAAAAATAAAAATAAATAATAATAATAATAAAAAAAGGATGCCCTATTTTTTTGGTCTATTTTTTAAATTATCTTTGAAAAAAATATTTGCCATGTTTCTTCTGCATTAGGTATTATTTCTTACATTCTTTACACTTAATTTTTTTGTGAGAGTGCATTCATATTGGCCTACCATTCTTTATAATCACCTGTGGCACTCCCCGTAACAGTCAAAAATCCTCTGTTGTGCTATTTGTAACAGAAGGAGACTGGATCTTTAAGAGAATTGTTTCTGAGTGCAGTCACAAGCTGTTATTCTAACAAGCAGCACACAGGTTTCCTTGCGCTTTTCAACAATTCCTCATGTCAGCTGGAATTACGTGCCCCACAAACTACCCTATTTAAATGTCCTATTTATAACTGCATGAGAATGTCTGAGTGCTCAGATCTGTAACATAAATTCACTGTTTGTCTTTTTTTCTTCTCTTTCTGATTTTAAAAATGGTGTTTCTTCAACATAATTGTTTGCTGTCACCTATCAAACATTTTTACCTATTTATGTTATTTTCAGACATTTTTCATGATAATGTTTTTCATCATTTCTCACTATCTTTCTTAATTAAAACAATAAAAGCTTTTCCATTTTCATTTTCTATGGGCTTTTTTGTTCCCAGATTTGATTTTTACCTTCCATATTTACTGTATTTGTTCATGGTCTTGTTTTCTTTGGTCAGGGAATCCATAGTTCCTCATGGTCTAGGTTAGGCTATTTGTTTTCTTGGGATATGCACTGCTTTTTGCCTTTTGCATTTCCCAATATTGCATGGATCTTTTGAGCTCTTTGTTGTCACCAAGATTTATGTGCTGTGTCCAAGGTAAAGGCATGAGACGAATCTGCATTTCTACATCTTTTTAAAATCAACCAATCCATGTATATATCACTCTATCCATCTGGTTTATAGCACCTACACCATCCCCCCTAAGCTTTCTGCCATCAGCCTCTTCCCTCTTTTTCTTTTATTCATGTTGCCATTATTCAGATTAATACATTTCTTAGTGAAAAGCACCATTATTAATGTTTACATTAAATTGAATTGAATGCCATCACAAAAGGATGTTTCAGTAAACATGAAGAAAAAGGTTCCTCATTCTCAACCTTCACCAGTCCATTTGTAATCCTAGTTCTGCTCTCTGGAGGGAAGAGTGGCTTTCCCAAACCCTGAGTAGATGAGCAGAAACTGCTACAGAATTAACTGGAACCCTCCCACCCAAAAAATGGAGCAGGTACGTTGATACACTTCCTTAGTAAAATTGTGTCTGAGATTGTAATGATGCCCAGTGTACTTAAGTCTCTGACAATCATCTGCAAATAATAGGGAAGTCGTCCTATATTCTTTTAGCAATATATTAGCAAAAAGAAAAAAAGAAAAAAGAAAAAAAAAAAGAAAAAATAATAAAAAAAAGCACTGGACTTCATTATTTTATGAAGCAATTTTACTCTCGAGCTTCTGCTGCTGGAAGTTGAACTGAAGGATGGTCCTTCAGTAACATGTAATAGCTCAGGAGTTACGGCTGCCACTTCGCCTCAGCTGGGAAGGACTGCAGATGAATCAGCACCAGCTTCCCCAGATGAAAATAGCTGTATGTCTTTTAAATTTTTAATGGAGATTAACACTTTGTCATTGCAGTGCATCGCTCAGTGTAACATGTTGAATAATGCCCGGTATTGAATAAGGGAGCATAATGGCACGATGCACTGAAAAGATACAGTGACAAATCTCTGACATAAAGTGTGTCCTTGCTTGAACTGGTATTTGCCTTTCCAAAATAATGACAGACACATCCCCGTGATGGAGGACATGGGATGGCTTTCCATTTATTTACTAGTAGATGTATAAATCCAAAGAAGAAAGTTAATTAGACTCCCAGTGTGCAAGGCTGTGGAGTACACTCTGATTGCTAATTATTTTAATATAGGTAAACAGCTATTGACAGTACAAGTAATTTTCCTCCATCCACAGTTAAGAGGCTGGCAGGTATCAGTATAACAGCTCAGAGCAAACCTAAGGCAATCTAAATTATGGGTTTTAATCAATATGCAAATTGTTATTGTAAAATACATCAATGGTATTTTACTCCAGCTGGCCCATCATTCCTCAAGTGTAGCAGGTATTAGTTCAGCTCTGGATGTTAGTCACTATTCTTTATCTTGACAGCCAATGTTTCTAAGTTGATGTTACTTTTTTTTCTTTTCTTTTCTTTTCTTTTCTTTTCTTTTCTTTTCTTTTCTT